>NC_049205.1:16323911-16543911 GCF_013347855.1 Anguilla anguilla | reverse complement strand
ACTTGATAAGGCTCTGTTCCTTCAATAATCTCTGATTATCAAGCCATGGAGCAGAGGGGATCCGGTGTCAACAGCATGTGGGATTGATCTCTGAAACTGTCAAACACTGCAGATTAGCCGTGCTCATGCTGGGTTCAGTTCCCTAGGTTAGGCACGTAGCAGAGATAGGAAAATATACCCTGCGGAACAACAGGGACCACATGCAGCAGAGCCTGCGTAATGAGTGGACAACACCGCCACCAAGAGGTTGTAATAAGGAACAGCTCCCGTAAGAAATGTATTTAATTGTTTATATAGTTTCTCTGCAGCCATTTTGTGATGCGTTGTTTCTTTTACACTAAACCAGATCCACCTGAAATGTTTATCTCAGCCCTGAGGAAAAACAGAGTTCTAGGATGAGCCATACCAACGGCCGTGAGAGCTAGTCCTCAGGATTCAGACCTTTCAGAGCAGAGCGGAGTACCATAATGCCAGGGGGGAGTGTTTCATATCGTTAACTGTGGGGCGGAGTGGCCCTGTGGCTGCCCGCGTTTTCATAGTGGTGAAAAAAAGCACTCCCGGACGTGCTTAGGGTGAAAAAGAGCACTCCCAGATGTGCTTAGCAGAGATGGAACTAGCTAAACTTTCTTAATGCCAGAGTCAGAGGAAGCTACAGGTCAGGCTTGGGTCCATTTCACTGCACATCTTAATGTGAGTCCCACAACCCACTGTGACCAGTTACAAAGCTCCCTCTCTCTGAGGTGGTCTAATAAAAGACTGTATGACTGCAAATGTTTCCCAGAAAAGCAAATAAATGATTAAATGAACTGCTGAAATGGATCAGCACATGAAACAAGGGTAACATACTGTATGTGGTAACAGCTGAAGGGCAGGGCCTTATACATTTCAATGCCTGACGTGGAGGTAGTAAATTGCCCAGGCAAAGGGCATTCAAAATGATTAATGCCCAGCCCCATGGTCATTATCTTGTTTATACAATGGCTTGGCAACAAAAAGCTGAATTATAATCAAAACATCAAAATATGCAATTCTGTTGCAGTGGAAACATTACTTAAGTATTCGAGCAAATATCCTAAACACTACCACTTAGCAACAAATACATCTTTCTAGTCCCTCTCTTAACTAGATAGCAAGCTAAATTTATGCTAGGTTTGTCATGACTCATGTTTCCAAATAGTAAAATTCAGTTTGGTTTTCAATCAGAATGGTCACACAGTATGTTTGTAATCATGGATAGTTAGCTAGCCAGCTGTTGAATTATATTCAAAACTGAGGCTACAAATGTAATGTATTTTACAGGGCAGTTGGCAACCCTATGGATTAAATCAATATTTGTATTTATATACAAATAAATGTGTTTTTTTTCCCCTCTTGAACACAGTTGTGCAACTACATGTTGATGGGTGCTGAACACTGCACCAGCTATCGTTAGAACAGACCTGCATTCAATGTGTGACACCTTAGGCCACAGACTGAAGACGTCAATGAGAGACCTGACAGAAACTTTACATTAGTGGCACCGTTGTCATACATACCTACATGGCAATGCATTCATTTTCAGAATTCAACCAAAAATAAAAATGCAATGAACTTTCATCATATTTTTATGCTTATCTCATAGGTGAAGCACAACCCAATCGTCTGCGATGTGCTTCCGTCAAACCAAATACGAGAGACATTGTAATTTATCTATGCATGTTAGATCTACTGATATGTATATTCAAACATCTGTTTCATGAAATTAGGGCACATGCACCAATCCATGTATTTGATTTCTGGTAAGTACTGTGATCCTGAAGGTAAGACCATTTTGTTTGGCACTTTAGTGAGTGAATTTCCTTTCCTCTTCCAATATGACATGTGAATGCTAACTTGAAAATCTTCCAATAATCACAAAACTTTCCTTCAAGGCAAGGGATCATCAATAAAAATCTCTCTGACTCTCTGCTGGCATGTGTTCTGGAAGGATCAGACACAGGTTTCCCTCTGCATTATGAAGGGACCTGGCACTGAGGCAGCGTTTCCGGGGTCCTGGTCAATGTTAGTTTCCATGGGGCTGGTAATTGTCACACAACCCCATGCCCATCCCTCATAAATGCCACTGAAACTCCTGTGACAAGCCAGTGAGGCATTCCAGAAAGCTTTCGTCCGGAAACTGAGCCACTGATTACCCACAATCCTTTGGGAACATCTCACACAAGCGTACCGGCTCCATTGCTCCCACTTCACTCTCTCTGCAGGGGGATGGAGCAAAGGTGAGGTGGAGAGGTGTTACCTGGCATGGCACCAAAGAACATCTCTGGTGAGAAACAACAAGGTGCTAATGACTGCTCTTTGGCTGCCAGGGCATGAAACGCCATGCAGTGAGGTCGATAGCCCAAGAATGAGGCTGCTTCCTGCATTTCCAATGCTGCCGTCTGTCTTCCACCACACAGGAGACTGCAGAGGCCACTGGACAACAACTAAGGATTTTTACCAGCTTGTCCAGTCATGATCATGTGATTAAGATTAAGATTGTGATGTTAAATCAATATTAAATAATCTTGCATTCTTGCCTTGCTGCCTTCTTGAGTTTGAAACGCACTTGATCACATGACCATTTTACTTCTGCACCTGCTATACGCTCTAGATGCAGACTTCTGACAAATTAAAGGAAAAACCTGAATAAATGAGTGGAGAAGCATAATGAATGCATATGCTTCCACACAGGTGTACTGCATGATACAATTAAGCAATGAACATTCAATCATGCTCTATGGCATGTATAAAAATGCTGAGCTGGCCCATTTGACCTCAATTTTGGATCAAGAAGGATAAAGGAAAAGATCCAAGTGATTTTGAAAGAAGGTTCATTATTGGGGCACAGATGGCAGGAGCTTCAGTCACGAAGACTGCACAACTGGCTAGAATCTATCCCAAGGTGCATTGAAGCTGTTCTGGCATCTCCTGGTTGCCCAACACCTTACAAAGACACTTTATGTTGGTTTTTCCTTTAATTTGTCACCTGTCTGTGGAACACAAGTACAAGCTTTGGAACACAGCCAGGTTAACAGTATACTGTAGCTCCCACACCATGTAATTGCATGATTCCTTCTTTTATTGCTATTTCCCGACTTAGGCTACTCTTGTGGGCCACCTGTCCTTTCAATAAACTGTAGATGGTTCTATTGTATGGACGTTTATATGAAACATGCATTATTCAGGCTGGGGGTTGAAAAACACATCGGTTGCCCAAGGTGGCACAGAGGAGGTGTTTTGTATTGTTATGCTAAGCGTACTGTATGTGTGTGTGTGTGTGTGTGTGTGTGTGTTGGTACATGTGTTTGCTAATCCCTCTAACATTTAGTGAAATCTTATTTTAATTACCTCTGGAACGGCTTAGACAAAATGAAGAAAAAAAATACTTTTCAGCAAACTTAACAGAAATGCAGTCAAAATACAATATTGTTTACTGCTGAGCCAGGGTTTCAGGCGCAAGGCCACAAATGTTCACTCGGCTGCAAGAGGAGCTATCGGCAGATACAGGCTCTTCTGGACGGCAAAACTGCAGAGCAAACAGTTTTGTGGCAATTAGGGCCAGCCATGCAGAAAATCTGGAATTTTTCAGTCCGTGCTTTAAAATTTAGGCAGGCTCTAAATTAGCAACATGACAGTGGAGCATGCTATGGGAAATATCCTCCTCTGTTCATGAGAGGTCTAGTCTGGTATGTAATTTAACCTGAAGAAAATGAACTGGCTCGATACATTATCTTGCATCTGTAGCTCATTCTTTCTGGGGTATAGTAAAACTGAAACAGAGTATGTGAATTGGACATGCAGAAGTATAGATAAAGTTCTGCACATGTAGATATGACTGGAGCATATTTACATATAACAGACCACATTTATTCTTGTTTTTGCAGAGATAACAACACTTTATACTGACATGGCATATGGTATGGTATGACACGGCATACCACACTGTACAGCAGTTTATTTAGTTTTTATTCATTTGTTGTACTTATTTTAGACAATGCTGTGATTGTATTATTAATTGTAATAACTAAATAGCACCTTTGACTTCTGTAATTTTCTTCTCCATATGTATTGCTGTGTCCTTATATGATTGCATGTCTGTCTTAGCATCTTTAGATAAGTATCATTTTGCTGGTTCTATAACAGTACATTTGGCTATGTATGTTTATTTGATAATCTGTACCTTTATTAGACAACAAAATCATTACAGTATCAATGAGTAAACCCAAATTTCTTGAGAGACGCATTGGCATACCATTCATTAAGTTGTTTCTGCTTAGTTTTCAATTGAGGAAGCATTTTGCTGAATGCACCTTGTGATAATTTAACATTATACATCTGTTGTCCATGTTAGTTCTCTGTATATTTATCTTTTGTTTTTCAAGGCTTCATAATGAACAATCAGGTTAAAGTGACATGGGTTCTACATGCTTCAATTTGTTATCATACAGTATTCATTTAGAAACACATTTCCCTGTTGAGTAAGAACATGCTTATCATAAAAAATAGAGAAGACAATCTTAATGTGGCTTGAGAAGACAAATTGTTGCTTAGCAACAGAAACAAATTTTTACCTCTCCATCCAGCAAAACAGTCAGAAACATCAATATGTTTTTCTATATTTAAGAACTTCTACTACTTTCGGTGGCGGTGTGTTGAAATAATGCTCCCTATCCTATAGTCATTTGTCAACATGCTGCATTAAATTGAGAGAACACACACACACACACACACACACACACACACACACAAACATGCTATTCGAGGAGGAAATGAGAGAACATTTTGTCTGGGGTTTATTTTTTCAATGTCTGTTTTGTGTTGGACTTTGCACTGTGTGCTGGTTTCTCAACTAATGACCATTTGCAGTTGTATTTACATAAGAAGGGGAGTCTCTTGAATTAAACAACATCACTCTCTCAGCATAGAAAGATAATGTGAAATTATTACACCCATCAGCAGGCTACACCACATTAATGTAGTAAGTACCGCAAGCACTGTACTACTACTACTACTACTACTACTACTGCTGCTGCTGCTGCTATTACTACTAGTACTACTACTACTACTACTACTACTGCTACTATTACTACTACTACTACTACTGCAACTATTACTACTACTACTACTACTACTACTTCTACTACTACTACTAACAATAATAATAATACATGTTAGTAGCATTAGTATTATTAGTTTGTATTATTCATCCTATAATAACTGTAATTGTAGGTGGCTAGAAATTCTGGTCAGTATCACATTTTAATCTGAATTTGCTTAGCAGATGGATTGACAGATGCCGCACATACAGAAATGACTCGAAGTGGTCAAGTTATGTCAGAATTGAGTCTTTTGCTTATTTATTATTATTATTATTATTATTATTATTATTTATTTTTTTCAAAAAATAAGGTAGGCCCTATAATCTAATAATTTTCTTATAAATTTATAGTGCACTTATCCACACACAATGCCGTTTTGGCATACCAAGTAGTCCGTAATGAGTTAGTAAGGATGTGTTGTGGGTTTGTCTTCAATTCCAACAGTAAGTTTGTGGTGGTTTCAGATTTACACACCCTTATGTTTCAAAGCTTTATTCAAAGGGCTGATTTTGGCAGCCCCTAGGGAGGTTCTTTTTCAGCACAAACAATCTCATGGTACAGCTGGAACTTTGACATGAAACGTGGCTTGTTTGGGTGTTTATAAACATTCACCTGAAGCTGCTTCTGAGAACAATTGATGACAGTTGTCAATCAAATGGTAGATTTCTTATCTGTTACTTCCTAATGAATTACCAAATCTAACGATCACCAACAAGAAAAGATAGATTGAACAACAGTCCTTGAAGAAGACACCGCTTCTGGAAAGTGAATAAACTTTAAAAAGTGTGGTACCAAGAAAAAAGACCAAGGCACTCAGTCTCCAAGTGAAACAAATTGATTCAAAGCCTTTATTGAATAGGCTAGAACAAGGCAATGAAACAGACTAGTGAGTATTGACAATAGGTCTTCATCAGGGTCATAAAAACAATAGGTGACACACAACATATATATATAATTCATAGACCTAAGCAGTACTTCTTTATCTGTTGTTTGAAAAAACGATAGATACAAGATATATATATATATCTTATATATATCTATATTGAACCTTGTGGGGTAATTTTTCCTCTGCATTTGACCCATTCTGGCTACTTGGGAGCAGTGGGCAGCCACAGTGCTGCACCTGGGGACCAACTCCAGTTCTGAGGCCAGTGCCTTGGTCAAGGGAAATGGCAAGAGTATACCTACAGCAACCAGACGTGCATGTCTTTCACAACTATCCATAGATGTGTAGTAGTCAATGTTCAAATAAATTTCGTATTTTAGGTTCTTGCCAGAATAGTAGCTGGTTCTTATTGGCCCATATTTGAATTTCTTCTAGAGCTGAAACTCTGTTTGGCCAGATATGGTTTTAATGTGTGCATTGCATTCCTGGCATAGCATTCAGATTAGTTCATTATGAATTAATTGGAGTCTGCAATTGTTGTATCCTATACTGTTCTTGCTTTTTCCCCATGCATAATGGGCCTCATTTACGAAACATGTACAATCTCATTTGATTGTAAACTGCAGTAAGAACGTTTCTGAGAATATTTCGACATTCTTTCATTTTTTTAAATCTGTATTTGTTCATGGCTGTATCCTTATGCAAATCATATGAACAGGATTGTGCATAAAATTTATAAACAGTCAGCATTCATCATCTCATACACCTAGGATATGCACAAAAACAAAGGTCTGCACATGTCTCATAAATCTCATAGTTTTTTCGTGGGAACATTTTTAATAACAAAAGTAACAATAATTTTTTTTAAAAATCTTGCGAACGAGGCCCAATGACTGCTGACTTATTGGAGTCTGCAGATGGCAGCATTGCACCAACAGTAAAAATGATAACACTGACCCAGCATTTTTTAATGTTTCGTAAAAGGCGGAGACTAGGCACCTTATCTGAGAAGACTAGTTCCCCCTGGTTTTCAACCTAGGTCTGAGTAATCTTTGAGAGCTGTAAGAAAGTAACTTTAACTAAACTTTATTTATATAGCACTTTTCAAGGACAAGGGCCACAAAGTACTTCACAAAGTGCAAATAAAAACAGCAAATGTATACACACACATACACACACATCTGTAAAAACAACAGCATAAAACAATTTGGGCATCAATTAAAAGCCTGTCTGAACAAGTCTGTCTGAGTCTTTAGACACTGCTTAAAAGTGTCCACAGTGTTCGCATATCTGATATCAATGGGAAGGCTGTTCCATAACCTAGGCGCCACAGTGGCAAAAGCACGATCACCCTTCGTCTTCCGTTTAGACCGAGTGATAGCCAGCAGTCCTTGGTCCAGCAGTCCTGTAAGGTAATACAAGCTCATATGCTTGGGTATATAAAATCTCAAAATCAAATGTAGATATGATAAAATTGAAGTAATATGTGATCTAGGATTTGCTCTGGTCAGTAGTCTGGAAACAGAACCATCAAAAACAACATTGAGATGATCAGAAATAAAAAATTTCCCCATCACATTAAAACAAACCAAAAAATCAAAAACAAGTTCAAACTTTAAGATGGATGACGTGATTGTAAGTTTGGGCCAGACACCTGCTCCAATAGATTAGAGGATTTGTGAGGCTTAAAAACTCTGAGACATGAACATTTGAGGAAATGTCAATATGGAGAAGAAAATCCCCTGTAATGACTTTATTATGTTTTAGCACAATCAAGAAAAACAGTTCAGTTCTGACATGCAGCCAAGAATTGATTTTAGGGGGGTAATTAACCACACAAATATGTTATGATCAATTGACTTGAAGTTAGCAAATTTTAAAACTCAGAGATTTATCATGAATCCCATTCTCTGAGTCTACTCTGGATGCACAGGTTACTCACACTACTATTTAACCAACCTTGTTTGTTTACACTCAGGGAAATCCCACTCTTTCCACTGGATGTGTTGGCAGTATGATTAGATCAAATGTACGAGAGAGGTACTGTGGTCACAGAGGCAGGACTATTGGTTCCAGCAGTGAATGGGTAAGCCCAGATGAGCAGTTGCAGAGGGGTGAAGTTAATAGTGAAAGAAATTTAACAGCACAAAAGCACATATTAGTAGATAGAAAATGGCTTTTTGATGGAGACAATGGGACATTGATGGGTCTTTGATGACTACTAAGTCAGAGAGGTTAGTATATTAAAGGTCATAGGCAGAAAAACAAGGTCTAAAAGTTAATGTTCGGTCAACAAAAAGAGTCATTAATCTCTAATGTGTTTTTGTGCATTAGACACCACCCGCCCCATACAAATGACTTTAGTACAGGACCTGAATATCAAGCCAACTCCTGCTTTATAGCAAATATGCAAATCAGGCCCTCAAGGCCAGTATACACAGGCTTTCTTTCATACCTGATAGATAACTGATTAATTTATGCCACTGATTGGCCAGAGATTTAACTCACCTGGTATCCCAGGTTTAAATAAGTAATTCATGTGCACAATTTTAATCACAAGCTCATCCATTCCGGAAACCCCAATCAAATGACGCTCTTGGGTATGACCTCTAATCATATTTAACTGAAAAATGACCACCTTTGGTCTAACCCCAGAAAAGATACATGTTTTTGAAAGATAAAAACTCTGAAATGCCAGACCATTCTGACAACAGACATATTCTACTTACAGGAGCCAATAAAAACTGGGACTGATATAGCAAAGTGGGCATAAACTTCTCAATTATTTTATTTTGTTTTGGCCATTGAACTGCAGTTCTATGGAGTTCTCACTGTTTTGATGTGTCCTATGACCTATATTTAAATGAATTTTTCTCTATTGGAATACATGAAGATGTCAAATTTTCAACGGGATATTTAGACTTTTGGACATTTGGATTTTGGACCACAGAAACAACAGTTCACTTCCAATTTCTGCAAATTTGCTTAGCATACGTCCTTAACCCATCATGCTTGCAATTCCATATGTGCTTTCTGCAAACAGTTCATGCTGCTGGGTCTTGTTGAGCAATAGCATGTTGGTCAAGGATACTGCTGCAGAGTTCCTTTTGCCATTTGAAACCGTGGACCTCAGGTACAAGCTCCTATAGAAATGCATTTACTGCATGACATTTTTTTATAGAAATAAAATATGGAGATGCACATATAGTGGTGATACCTCAGTAGACTAATGAGCTAAAGTTTTGGTGAAGTGCATTGGTCAATAATGACAGTTTCCATTTAGTTCCATGGGACTCAAGAGCGTTGTTATCTTCCTGGGTTGCCAGAGTTCACTCACCTTTGGATGGATGCGTGGTTGAAACAGGCAAAGCACTGCATGTTTTTTTAAGCAAGAGCACACAATTGTGTGACAATTGTGACAATTGTGTCAACAACTTTAATATGAATGAGAAAATGGTACTGTTATAATGATAATTAATGTTATGATGATGATGATGGTGATGGTGATGAGGATGGCAGTGACTATTCTTATTCTTCTTCGTGTTCTTTTTATTATCCATCCATTATCTATACCTGCTTATCCGAGACAGGGTCATGGAGGTTCTGGAGCACAGTGTGCATTGAGCAAGAGGCAGGAATACACCCTGGACAGGTCGCCAATATATCGCAATATTATTATGATTATTATTATGATTATGATGATGATGATGATGATGGTGATGATGATGATGATGACGATGATGATGATGATTATTATTATTATTATTAATAATAATAATAATAATAATAATAATAATAATAATAATAATAATAATAATAATTTTGTTACAGTATTATTATTGAATTATGAATGCATTATTAGTATCAACAATATTAATATCAGTATTGATTATGATAAAAAACATTCTGCACTCATATTTTGTTTATTTGTCCATTATTGGCATCTTCATTTTGTAAAGGACAGTTTGTTTCAAAAAAAAAAAGTCTTCGCAACTGCCAAATGTGTATATCTTGAGTCACCAATCTGCTTCTGCCATCTGTGCAGGAATAGCAATATGGCTACAGCTGAGGCAAGTGTACTCGTCTACCTGCAAGCCAGTGGCTATTTCACACCCTGCAGGTCACACAGTACAACAGGGGAGCTAGTGCAGCTCAAAAGACATGAATCTCTCAATGCTGACTTTTAGTCTGTGGGCATCAGGGGGACATAGTTGAGATATATCACTGATATATCACTCATGTTCAGCAGGCCCCAGGCTGTACATGTGATGAATGGCTGGGTCAAGTAACCCACTCTGAAGTCTCAGTAGGATCGGCTCTGATAGGCACACTTAGTGAATGAGGGGTCATTTTGGGCACGTGCCAAATTCAAGCCCCGTGACCATGATACGCCTCCCCCACAAATTTTGATCCGGCCCACATATCAATCCAGATAATCAATAAAATTAGGCACGGCAAATAGAGTGGACAGCACACTATGCAGCACTGGCAAAGGGAAGGGGATAGCCTTCGCTGTTAGAGGGGAAAAATCAGTAAAGGTCCTATAGATAAAAATGATCCTTTAAACTTGTTGTACCCGTATGAGAAATTTTGTGCTTGCATCATAAAATACACAATTTCAGTCAAGATCTCATATTTGCTCCACTATAATACAGATATTGTAATATATGTGCAATTCAGCATTGTCCATATGTAGGACATGGTATGAGGAAATGGATAGAATTCACTAGAAACATTTTATTTATACAAGTTTTGCGGTATAAATCCTGTAAATACATGGATGCAATTATCCAGAATATACTGAAAATAGATTGTTTACATTTTACAGTTAAATACAGATATAATACATATATTACACTGCACCATATGTGGATAGTTATTTCAAAACAGAGGATGAACCGGACAATTATATTTACAAATTACCATATGTACATTTAGTGAAAGTCTAAACCCAGATTATGATTTAAATAATACTCATATAAATATAAAATATATAAATATGTATGTATGAGTTGTGAGTTGTGAAGCCTTCAGTCTTCAGACTCAATCACAATTAAAAAGTCACCAGTCTCTGCATAACATCACAATTACAATGTAGACCCTTTGCTATTAAGCAGGTGCTGTTATATGCCCTGTCTTACTGTAAATCAGTAATCTGCCAGGTTTGTTGTCTTGTTTGTGAATATAATACATTTTCGCCACCCCAGTGCTATACTCCCATATTACAAAATCTTTCAGATAACATGAATACCCTCTGCCCCCACCGCTTGCTTATCCCTATCAGCTGAACCCTTTTGTCCTTTTATTTTCCAGACCTATGTACAGCACATCAAACAACATCAAATATTTGATTAACATTTTCTCCCCAAAACTGACTGCCTCTGCATTTGGATGGGGTCTTCTCTTTCCCTTGCCGGTGATTGGCCAGGCCTCCTTACCCATGTCCTAGTCTGAGTCCTCACTGCTAGAGTAGGAGCTGTCGTAGCACTCCGCAGTGTAGGGGAACTTGTGGATGCTGGGGTTCAGTTTGGGCAGCCAGGTGCGTGGAACCAGGAAGGTGGCCAGGTTGAACAAATCAACAAAAACCTTGTACCGGTCACTAAAAACAAACAAGCAGAACACTGGTAAACCTCTTATGAGACATCTGTTTCCGCTGAGGACAAACATGCACATGCATTACATGACTAATCTACAGCTTGTGCAATTTAGGCTGAGTCATTTCATTCCATGGCTATTCTAGTGAATAGCTTCGCCCAGTTACAAGTGTTGCGAACAAAGAACTGCAATTAGCGTGTCAAACAAGGCCACAAGTTACCAGTTAACCATTATGTGGTGAATGATATTTGTACAGAGTAGAGAAAAAATCATATAGTAAATACTACATCATGATACCTGATAATATGAAAAAATTTACAGAAGATTTGTGGTACAGATAAATATATATATAGACATATATTTTACAGTATATATCACCAGAGAAAGTCCAGCATACCTGACTGTGGAGCGCAGATAGTGATAACCAGATGAACCACCAGTTCCAGCTTTGCTGCCAATCATTCGATGCACCATGCAAACGTGATTGTCTGGAACAGAAAAATTCAACTTTGTCCCAACACTTCTTAGCTCTTTGGCGACAGGGGCAAGATGGGGGAATCACGAGAACAGGGTTGGGGTCAATTCCATTACAGTTCAGGAAATTGAAATTTATTAAAAAATAAGGCATTATGGGTATTTTTCAAACAGTTAATGTTCTGATTTGACCGCATTGCAATGAAACGAACTCCAGACTTGCACAGGAGTACGTGTATCACATAATGTCAATTGATCTGAGGCTTACATCTCCACTTCGTCATGAGGGTGTCAATATCCATGAGGGAACTCAGGAGCTGAAATGGGACCTGGAACCGGGGCTCCTCTCTGAGGTACAAGACAAGATGGGTGTGAAACTGAGTCCACTTTCAGTTCAGGATGAAAAACAGCATGTAAACAAATAAAAATCAGACCTACCTGTAGAAGTAAATCATCAGTGCTCCTTGCAAAGCCTTGTACGAGAGCCTCCTTTCACCTGTGGAATGATTGTTATTCAAACTGTCATTCATTTTTTATTTTTAAAAAAATGATGATGGAATAAGTTGTGTGCAGTCAGGTCTATAAGTATTTGGACAGTGACACAATTTTCATCATTTTGGCTCTGTACGCCACCACAATGGATTTGATATGAAACAATCAAGATGTGATTTAAGTGTAGACTCTCAGCTTTAATTTAAGGGTCTTGTCAAAAATATTGTATGAACAATGTAGGAATGACAACCATTTTTATACATAGCCGCCCCCCCCCCCCAATTTTAGGGGCTCAAAAGTAATTGGACAAATTAACATAATCATAAATTAAATTGCCATTTTTAATACTTGGTTGCAAATCCTTTGCAGTCACTGACTGCCTGATGTCTTGAACCCATTGACATAACCAGACATGGGGTTTCTTCCCTGGTGATGCTCAGCCAGGTCGCTACTGCAGCTGTCTTCAGTTCCTGCTTGTTCTTGGGTGTTTTGCCTTCAGTTTTGCCTTCAGGAAGTGAAATGCATGCTCAATTGGATTCAGGTCAGGTGATTGACTTGGCCATTGCAGAACATTCCACTTCTTTGCCTTAAAAAAGTCTTGGGTTGCTTTTGCTGTATGCTTCGGGTCATTGTCCATCTGCACTGTGAAGCGCCGTCCAATGAGTTTATACACTTCAAAATTTATCCTGCTGCTTTTGTCAGCAGTCACATCATCAATAAATACAAGGGAACCAGTTCCAGTGGCAGCCATACATGCCCACGCCATAACACTACTTCCACCATGCTTCACAGATGAGGTGGTATGCTTTGGATAATGAGCAGTTCCTTCTCTTCACCATACTCTTCACTTCCCTTCATTCTGGTACAAATTGACTGTTGTCTCATCTGTCCATAGGATGTTGTTCCATTACTGTACAACATTTTTAGATGTTTTTTTGGCAAACTCTAATCTGGTCTTCCTGTTTTTGAGGCTTACCAATGATTTACATCCTGTGGTAAACCCTCTGTATTTACTCTGGTGAAGACTTCTCTTGATTGTTGACTTTGACACAGATACGCCTACCTCCTGGAGGGTGTTCTTGATCTGGCCAACTGTTGTGAAGGGGTTTTTCTTCACCAGGGAAAGTAGTCTTCTGTTATCCGTGGTCTTCCGGGCCTTTTGATGTTCCTGAGCTCACCAGTGCGTTCTTTCTTTTTAAGAATGTACCAAATAGTTGATTTGGCCACACCTAATGTTTTTGCTATCTCTCTGATGTGTTTTTTGTTTTTTTCAGCCCAATGATGGCTTGTTTCACCGACAGTGACAGCTCTTCGGAGTTCATATTGAGAGTTAACAGCATCAGATTCCAAATGAAAACGCCACACTTGAAATCAATTCTAGACCTTTTATCTGCTTACTTGTAAATTAAATAATGAGGGAATAACACACGCCTGGCCATGGAACAGCTGAGCAGCCAATTGTCCAATAAGGGGGGGACCACATATAAAAAGTGCTGTCCTACACCGTTCACCCGATTTGGATGTAAATATCTTCAAATTAAAGCTGAAGGCCTGCACTTTGAGCTCATATTCATTGTTTAATTTCAACTCCAATACGCTGCGGTAGACAGCTAAAATAACAATAACTTTGTCAATGTCCAAATATTTATAGTCCTGACTGTATATGTTACAGACAGTATCTGTACAGTAGTGATATTACACTTATCTTGTGTCATTTCGTTGGCTTATATGTTAGCCATTGTTGATTCACTGCATCTATAGATTAATATTTACTGGTGCAATTTTGGTATCAGGGTGCAGCCATGGCCAACCTCACATGCAAACTCACAATTTACTGGTAAATTACAAACCCCTGACCACAGTGCCACTGAATAACAATAGCAATAATAATAATAATAATAATAATAATAATAATAATAATGATAATACTAATCATCATCATCATCATCATCACTGATGAACTCATTTCTGTTTCTGCCTTGTTTAACCTGCCCTCATATTGTGACCATATGGGTATCAGACTAATGACTTGACTGCTGAGGAGATGCTCACCTTTGCTTAAGAGATGATCGTGCCGTTTTTCATCAAACAGGGATGCAAAAACCTCTTTTTGCTTATTTAGATCATCCATCATATCTTGCTTTGTCTCAGACTCTGGTTTTTGCTGTCAACAATCCCAGGTATACAGCTCATTAATTTGCAGTTCGTACTGTATGATTGAACAATCATGTAAAAAAGGATGTAATTAAGGAGTAATAAATCTGCATTGATTTGTATGACACAAAACAGTACGTACCTCAATTTTCTCTGTTTCAATCATAAATCCTGCTTCAATATTTTCTTTCAGTTTACCCCAGAAGTTGAAACCATCTGTTTCAAGTCCAGGAGTTCTCTCCAGCCATTTCTGGAATACAAAAATATGAATAAAGTGAATGTCTTAGATATGTCTAAGTAAGTTGCATAATTTGAATAACTTGAATAAAATACACTGGATCTGCTGAGTGACAAAATATTGTCATTTATGTCTTTTATCCTTCTTTTCTTTTTGCCAAAATGACACAACCATTTTTGCTGCTAAATTGCCTTTTATACTGTGTATCAGATAGGCATGTTCTGGAACCTTCTTGAAAGAGGTTAATAATTGAAAACAAATCAAAGTACTCTCAAAACTGAAAGTTCTTTGTTGTACACAGGCAATATACCTTTATGCATTCAAACAGTTCCCCTAGATTTTTCATTCTTATAGAACAGGGAAGTCAAACTGGTTCTAGAGTGATGCATCTTTTCAATCAGACAGTTTAGGCTTTGGAAACAAGAAGCATTGATTTTTGCCAATCAGTGACTTTACTCAGTCACCTAAGTGCAGAATACTAGCAGACACTTGAGCTACCATAGGTATAGCACAGAAACCGGAGGGAGGGTATCTGATTGGACACTCCAGTGGGTTAGCCTTAAAGGAGATGAGTCTAGCGGAAGAGGTGTACCTCCACCAGCTGCAGTAGAGTCGGCTCCTTCTCAGACCTCAGCAGGATCTCATTCTCATGGCCCCGGAAGTTATCCCTGTAATGTTTGCGATTGTAGGGAACCCTCAGACTGTCTGCAACCCCCAATTTGTTCTCCAGCAGGCGAAACTGAAGGCTCTGGAACCCGGAGGCCGGGGTAAGGTAACTTCTGTCCAATCACAACATGTAGGCTCCATCAAAACAGTGCCACAACCACCACATCATAGTCATTTCTGCTGAAAAGACACAGTCTAACGTCAACTCTGACAGAACATTTTTACTCAGGTATAATACATTTGGTCCCTACTGGACTTCTAAAAACCCTACAGTAGAGTTGATTTAACACTGAGAATTTGTCCATGTAATTTCTTTTACTTCACTTTCATAAAGTCTATTTTCCAGACACTGTTAACCTCACAATTACTATTCAACATGTACATGTGGTTCTACTTTGAAATATACTGTATTTAGGATACCATTTTTAAAGTTACTATTTAGTTTATGAGGCCCAGGTCCAGTCTGGTGCTAGTGTTGCCAAATCTGCTTATAATATATGATTTTAGGCTGTTTTTTTTTTTTTTTTGAAGTTGCTTGAAATAATTTTCACGCACATGTTTAACAAAGAAGGTGCTGGGCACAGATAAAGTAAGATAAAGTAAGTGGAATAGTACCTCAATTTAATATTCAAACTTTCAAGTGCCAACAATTTCCAATTTGAGGCCTGATAAGCCTTTGCCTGAAATTGGCACTTTAACTAGACATGTTAATACTCATATATGGAATTCCATAAGACTTTACCTGAAGTCAAAAAAGTCCAATGCAGACATGGTCTCAAGGACTGCAAACTGCTCAACGAGGAGCCTGAAGATCATGGTGATTCTGTGGATTCTGCTCACCACTTTGAGCATGTTTCTTTCATCTCGAACCTGAAGGGACATTATTAGCTATTTCTTGATATTTTGCTTTTGCTACTTTTGTTTTTCAGGAAAAAAAATACACTTTTCAGAAACAACACAAATAAGAACCCTCCTATAGTAAAACTCTTTTAGTATAGGATGGTTTTTCTGCATGTCAACACTATGTAAAAGGTAAGAGTTTTATGAAAATTCTTAGAACATATTTATTATAATGATCTGAAATAAGGTTGAACCTGAAATATTATTATTTGCATGTAATATTTGCAGAGCAAATTTGAAATAGTTTAGGGTACTTACTTGTTCATTTCTGAAAATGTCTCTCACTGAATCCAGTTCCCACAATATCTGCTTAAACCACAGTTCATAAGCTGAAATAAATAAAAAAAATATTCTTTATAGAACCTATAGGCATGAATCTATGTTACACACATATAACCACAAACACACACACACAAATGTACTAATATTTTCAATATAACATCATACATAGACATTTCTAGGGTCCCATAGCCCACAGAAAAAAAATTATACATTTCTTTGAATTTTACAAGTGTGCACTTGAAGTACACATGGGCCCTTGTACTATTGTAAACCAATGATTGGATCATGGTGGCATCTGACTTACCTTGATGGGTGACAATGAACAAGTGTTCATCGTGAATCTTGTCTCCCTTCAACTCACTCTGGAGTACCTGCGCGCTCATCACCTTGTCCAACTGTAGATAAAAGTGGTTTGCTTTCATCTCCATACTCAATCTCAGAACAATTCCTCATTTCCTGTGTGCATCAAAAGCTGCTACTGAGCTACAATGTTGCCAAGCAAAGAACACTGAATTCTTCACAGACCACTATGGCCTTTGTGTAACAGGCATTGATATCTTAGCTAACTGCTGTGAAATTCTTCTGGCTGTTTGTGCTGAAATAAAAAGTATTTACTTGTAGGTACTCGCCGTAGATAATGCCTCCTTTACTGGCCTTGTTGATTCCCCTCTGCGATTCATCCTCATCTTCCTTCAGAAGGAGCATGTTTTTGAACAATCTGTATTTTACAGCAAAAAATCAGACATGTCAAACCAGAATGCATAAAGCTTAATAGGACGTCAAATTGCTCTTACCCTAAAGAGTATGCAATATGGCAAATTATGTTTCACTTTACAATTGTGTGCGTAATCATCTGAAGCAAAGCTACATCCTACATAATGCCATTTTCAGGAAGTGATACGTACTTATGCTTCTGTCCAAGAAAGGGACATCCACTCATAGCTCAAATAATTTACTGCTACTGTATCAGACTGTGGTTTTTCACTGCTGTGCTTGTATGGTGACTGACGTATTTGCTGAATGCTAATTATTTAAAGGTTCCCTCATCCAATCAAATACTGTTTCATGGCCCAGCCTCCATCCGTGTGCCTAAATGCAGTGTAATGTGCTGTATGTGTACCTTTCTCTAGAAGCGGGTTTTTTTTTGGGGGGGGGGGGGGGGGGGGGGGGGGGGGGGCTGGGGGGGAGGATTGTACTTTGATCTTATCAGAGGACTGTGCACTGTAAAATTGATGTGCAAAAAATAATAATAATAATAAAACTAAAAAAAACAAGAAAGCAAGGAAATGCCAACTATTGGATGTCTCGCTTGCATGCACACCTAAGTTGTGTACGTTGCATTGTGCAGTTCCTGTCCTCAACTATGGATGCTCTTACTGAGGTTACGGTAAATACTTCCTAAGATTCACGCATATCCAAAGGTGAATACATTACAAGTGAGATTACAAATTCTCTCATGATTGTTTTTCTGGGATTTATCTATATTTCTTTTTGTACTTTCGAATGCCAGTACATTTACTTTTACTCTAGTACATGTCAAGTGCATTTACATCTAATATATCCTTCATTGCATGTAGAAAACTATCAGGGTCCATCTAAAACATGCAGTAAATTTAAACCCTGGGGATCCACATCTTTGAGTCCACAGCAGGTAAAGAACACACAGGAAGTCCCAATTCCTACACTCTTATAACAAAGGTATCTAACCATTAAGGATTCTTTACAATCAAACCCTTTCTTATTTATGGTTTTGCATGGAGTTGTTTAATCTTCTAAAGATCTTACGTAGAACTATACGTTTCTACCACGAAACCTGTTATATTCTAATATTCTATCTAGAACGATCTATAAAGGGTGTAGCCTAGAACTTTGTATGCTGTAACGGGTCGGTCTGGAGCGATGTTGTAGGTCATAGTGAGCATAGGAACAGTGGAATTAGCAACATACAGTAACTCAGATGGTACAAACCAGGCATGTCAGGCGGTCCTTAGCAGGTGACACCTTGTAACCTCCAGCAATGGAGGCACAGCAGGGAGAGATAAACATTGGTTAGCGGCAGCATGCCAAAGTCCACCCAGTTGACCAGGTGAGGTAGTCAGACCTCGTGCCATTGTGGAGGGTCCGCGTGATGAGAGTTAAATAGACTGAACGGCATCAAAACAAACAGAATTACGTCGTTGCTGCACTTCATGCCATTCCACCATAGCTATCAAAATAAAATGATGCTCCACCATTTGGACTAATTCTCCCCCACCTGAGCTTTTTTTAAACCTTTTTCCTATGATGTTTCATAACTACTGTGGTTTTTTCAATTCACCTAGTCACATTCTCCAATTTTTGACTCTTATCCCTTAACTGGCTCCTCCGTTCTCCTATTCTCCATTCCTCATGACTTTAAAACCATTGAGACTGTTGTATAGAACATAAATTCTCTCATCAGGTTTGTAATGACTCAATGCTTCTGCATGTACGAGAAGGAGTGAACAAATCTGTAATCAAGATAATCTGTATTCTGTTATCGCTGTTGACATGGCACACCTGCAGCGTGGATGGGGGAGCATAATGACCTGAATATTGTTCTCAGAAAGGTTGCCTGTCAGAGTGGATTTTTAGCTTAGCAGTTGAAATACAAACATCCGGACCTGTGCAGTTAGTCCTGGTTTGAAGTGGGGTTGGTTTGGTTTACAGTATGGTTCCATTTCAGCAACCACCCCAGGGCAGAAGAACAACACCTTTAGGAACCTGTCCTTAGTCTTTTATCCTGTCAGGTATGCCCCGCCCATTAGATAGGAGTGGCCCAGGTACATGATAGTATCGTCAGAAACCAATAGCAACTGTTTCTGTCAACGTTTTTTTAATGAGAAAATATAAAGGTTTGTTTGCGTAAGGAACTGGGTTTAACCTATCTTACAGTACCCCAGGGAAAATTTTATATAAAAGGTTAGGGTCTGCTAAATGCTCTGTCCAAATTTTCCGTTAGTGAGGCACTAGACTTCCTTTTCCTAGAAGCATCACAGGATGTGATTTCCGAGCATTTCTGGGTAAACAAGAAATGCAAATACTATCTCAGGGTCAATAGTAACATATGAGCCATTTCCCACATTCAGCTGTTTACCAACAACACACAGACATCGGTTGGCACAAAAGCGGGGTTTATTACACTGAAAAAGGACAAAAATAGTAACGATGAGGAGGTGGAGCCACAGATGTGGAAAGTTGAGTTGAGTCCCAAAACCGATGAGAGTCTTAATCACAACTTTTTCACACACTGCTGCCCATTAATACTTGGATGGAAGACCTGGTTGGAAGTAAATGGATTCTAGAGAGTGGTCTTCCATCAGGATCAAATAAACATCAGTGCCTCAGTACAATAATACCTTCCTTTGGTCCTTACTCACGAAGTCCCTAAAGATCCCATAGCCCTTCACTGTAAAGAGTACTGTAAATGGTTCCCTGGTGTCAAATTCTCAACCTGGACACCTAATCATCCCCCAGCTTAAAACTGGCTCAAAACTGCCCTCCCTCTCCACTTCAGCTGATGGGTGATGACCTTTCTGGTATGAAATGGCTTGCATGCATTTCACAGGTGCACGCACATTGGTAGCGGTTGAGGGCTTTGAGATCACAAAATAAAAAGTATTATTTTTGTGAGAATGTTTCATACATATTTGATAAGCATATATAGCATCCACCACAAGCAATTACTGCTAATTTCATGAATTTAACAGTATAGAAATATAGACACATAATAACCTGAGTTCTTGGAGACAGACAGAGGAAAGAGAAACAGGCCAGCTGATAAGAGGTCTGTAAGCTGCTCAAAACCCTACACATTCAATGCATTATCTATAAAGAACCCATTTTTATCCATGTCGACTAGTTTAGTAAATAAGTAATGCAGTATTAAACACAATTTTAACATGAAGACAATAATGTAATAATGCACGTTATGTGACATTGGTCATTGTCGAGTTTAATATTGATAAAAATGCTAGTTCCCTGTCAATTAAGTTATAGTTTTGAATGTAGTTTCCTCTAAAACAAATAAGATCTCATTTTTTTGTTTTGGTTTACACTTGTCACTACACTTGTAGTGCTGATGGAGGAGCTCAGCTAGTGTGAATTTCCTAGAAAGTTCCCTGGTTGTTGGCTTTGGGAAGAATCCAATTCCGATCCCTGCACGTCAGACTTGACTGGCTGTATTACGGTGTCAGGATGAGCGATTATGTCTTCAACAGACTCATCCGAGTCATCTGAGTCACAAATAACACCCTTTGATTCAGAATCAAATATTTAAATGCTGTCCATTTTTGTCATCTTTTAAACCAAATGCTGTCATGCGTCACAAATAAGACAAGTAATTTTCATGTGTTTTGGTCAGGAGTGATCAATTTGTCAAACTTGAAGTCATGCTAACAACGATTTCAGCTTAATTTCATGAAAACCTCGTACAAATCCAATATCTTCGGGGGATGCCGTTATATGCTTACCCTTCAAGTTAGCTTGCTAACCCCATAATCTCGCTTCGTAGTACCTCTGGGTTAACAATTAAACCTATATCCAAACACAACTGAAAACAAACTGTGTGTACTGAAATAAACTGAGAATGGCGACATTGGGCAGAAGAATTGCACTTTTGCAATCTGACCTTGACATGAGTCAGTACCTCGTGGTAGGCTATGCGTGATGTGTGCACAGTACAGTCACATTATTAAATAGCAGACGAGTGGACATGTGTGATACTGTAAAGTGTCCCTTCATATTCAGTGTTCAATTGCATTCCAATAATATTGGTTCAGCCTTTATAATTGCCCAAATCTGAAACTAAAACCAGTGAACAATAACACAAAAAAATCCACTGTATACATTTTGCTGGTAAACTGTATCAAAAATATGTGTTTTGAGCTCCTTATTTAAAGGTTTCTTTGCGTTAATGTTAAAATTGGTTACCAGCTTCTGGCAAAGACTTGCAGTGACTGTCATAGTTTTGAAGAAAATAAAACATCCTTTGATTTTGAGCGTAGTTATGTCACAAAGTTTTTAAACAAGGGTACTTTCCTCTCAATATTACAGTATTTGTGAACTCCTATTTGCTGATACTGTTGACATCAGAAAAACAGTAAAACAACTGTTTTAAATAATTTTTTTTCAACACAACTTGGGACTTATCTACCATTATTAAAGCCATAATATACTCTGCATAACAAACCATAATCATTGTTATGCGCATATTTGCATAGCACTGTGGGAGAAAATCGGAGTACCCGAAGGAAATCCACATGGACATGGAGAGAGCAAGCAACCTCCACCCAGCCACTGCTGGATGTGAGGCGTCAGTGCTGTTCACTACACCACCGTGCTGCCCCCATGTGACTTCTGCGGTTATGTAATTCCATTCTTCTTAACCTTACTCCTTATGCAAATTGTTACGTGCTGATTGTAATATTCTTTCACAAATTAATTCTTATTTGAAACAAAAAGACATTCAACTAGACAAACTAATAGAAATGGTTGATTTTAACTGTGTAATTCATGACCTGGCGAATGAAGTATGCTCCCTGCTGTTAACTGTTAAGTACTTTTTTAGGGGGAAAAAAATAAATTAAAAGTAAAAGTAGTCTACTTCTTTCAGTGTCACAAAATCTCAATGCCATTCTGAAAACATTTGTCGTGTGCACTTGAGAATAACAAGCAGGTTGACTGAACCCTCTGATTTAGCAATAACAGATTCAGTGCTTTCATTCAGCCACCAGAGAGAGACAAAACTGCACTGCGGACTTCAGCAGACATCGATGCAGAGGCAAGAACGGACTGAAAAAAGGATTTTATGCCTACAGAGAGTCATTCTTCCATGTGCAGGGAAACCAGTACTTCTTGCACGTATATTCACGGAAAATATTTAATATTAAAAAATGGAATGAACAAATAAATGACTGACATTTGAGAAGCATTATAAAACATTTCCCTTTTATTCATGATTCTCATCAACACTGTGAGTGGGAATCCGTGTTTATGGTTGCAGTACTGAGTCTTTTTTATACACAGTAGTGTAGAGTGATCCTGAAATAGACTCGCTCTGCCTTAATGATAGTGACAGCACAGCTGGCTCAGCATCACACATCTCACTGGGCGTGATGGCTCTGCCATTGAGATCCTGGGATAGGAAACACATTGTACTTCTGTGAATGGAATAAAATCTACATGTAAGCCAGAGGTATAAAGGGAAGGTCTTTCAAGGGTACTCAGAGGCCCTGGGAAACCTTAACAAGTACACTGAGTATGTAACACATTTAGATAATTACTGCATTAATGGTACCATCTCATTTCAGTTTTTAAGATACTAATGGTGTAAAGAGGGCTAAAGGGTTGTGACTCTCCAACACTTATCGTACAACCCTGTTTACACATAAGGCATCTCAAGGGAAAAGACATCTCAGTGTTTTGGAAACCTGTTTTTTTAAGAAAATTAAATATTCACCTATGTAAATTCATGCTACAGTTATCTGCCTTCAACATTAAAAGATATGCTGAGTATTTTGGCCGTATGAAAAGTTATTTTTGCCATTCTAAATATCACATAGGAATATCTGTGTAAATTGATTTAAATGAACTTTAAGCCCAGTGATTATTTTAGCACGACTGTAATTTATGTTCACCTATTAAATAAAACCGGTTTCCAGGGGTAAGGGATCCTTTTCCTGTGGACGGCTGTATCTGTTTCAGGATTTCATGCCAACATCTGCAGTTAATTAATCATACACTGATGTCGGCTCACTGTGTAGATTATACAGATTAGACCGGTTTGGCTTCTTAGTAAGCAATTATAGCATAAGTAAAATCCATATTAGAGGACAAAAGTGAGACACCAAGGGTTAAATTCTGGACTTTGTACTCGTGAGGTTAGTGACTTGTGTCCTAGATGACAAACAGCTGCTGTACATTAGAGCTAATGCCCAACTGTTTTGAGGGGTTTTTAACTTAACTAAATGAGTCGGAGTATAAGCTAAACTCGAAGAATCATACTGATGTCAAAATGAAGGTGATTTAATGGAAGTGGAGAGACAGTAGTCATCAATCTGTCGGATTCCACTGCACCCACTCTAAATGAATGAAAACCACATGCTAGACGGACCTACCAGAGTTCAATGTTTGTCTACCCCTGCTCTGTATTCAGTAGCACAAATATTCTGTTCCAAGAAATGTTCCTGTATATGGACTTTTCCCTTCTTGCTATGTTCTGCCGTAGAGTCAGTAAAGAAGATTCCAGAATGGGAACATTCTGGCACTGTCATCTTTTCTAAATCAAGCATAATTGCAGGGAAAACTTCCAGTTGTTTAATGCATTGCAATAACACACTCGACACAATCAAGCAATCTGATCTAAGATACCATTCATTTTATCTGGTGCTTTTGACAGCCAGACTGAATATTATGGCGTAGTCACCTACCAATGCGGTTTAATCATGTTGTCCTGTCCAAACATGCATTTTCTGTGTAATCAGAATTAATCTTGAAGAAAATGCCCAGGTAATGAGTCACTGAGTAAAAAAAATAAATGAATAAAAAATAAAAAATATTGATTTTGTAATCAGAGTTGGATCCTTTTCCACACCACGTCTGCAGACACTACAAGCCAGAGACATATTGTACTTAAAAACAAATCCAACAGAAATACCACGTTTGATTATGTTACAAGTGAGTTTTCGAGTGGCGGCTTAGGGCAGGGGTGAAAATAGCTGGGTGATTTCACGAATCTCCCTTTCAGCCTCACTCCATCACTGCTTTGTTTTTGGCATTGCCCAGTATCTGTGCTGTTCTGCAACTGGCTCCTGTTAGAACTCCTTTCTCAACCTTCATCTTCGACATGCATGGCCTGCAGCTCTCCTTCATCTGTCCTGAATATTAAATTGGCGATACGTTTCTTTAGCTCTGCGCAAAGTCGCCGTGGTTGTACTGCACACAGCTTCAAGCACTTGTAAAAAATTTGAATGTTAGTATTTGTTGTTGTGTATAATGTTTTCATGTGTTGAATACCATGAGTGTCTTGTGTTAAAAAAAGCACGTGCTTCTTTGCTTTGTGTGTGTGTGTATGTGCAGGAAAGAGAGAGACAGGCAGACAGACTGACAGAAAGTCAGATATTTTCATAAATACCTCCAGATGGGCAAATGATATGGAGTAGTACTTTGACATTTTGGACTAGTACATTGACACATTTTTAACTTTTGGATTTGTCTCCCAGAAGCAGTATTCAAATAAAGGGCCAACTTAGAGGAAGCAATTCTCACACAGAAAAATTAGCATACAATAATTGCATGCGATGTAGCCACGTGCAAATTTACCCTCACACAATACAGTTTCTGGGTGGTTCAAATGCAATTTAAACAGCAAAGAATTAAAGCAATTGCAAATCATAATTGAGACACCACATCATAAATTCTATTACAGGGATGAAGTATGAAACTATTTTCTCCTCTAGTTTCTCAGACTCCTCTCAATCTTAACATTTTCCTTTTTTGTCCAAAATCCCACACAGACACACTGCAGGGTTATGTGAGGATGTTTTTCAAAGCCAGATGTTTTCTTTCTGAGGATTTCTGCACTTCTGCAGGCAATGGGGGTTGAGTATATTTTAAGCCTTGAGGACACATGCGTGGTGTTTATTATTTCAAATAAACATACATTACACAATACTCTCAGACATTAAGCAAATGGTCTCATCCAGAGCAATTCAGGTTAATTACCTTGCTCAAGGGCACAATGGCAGGCCCTATCTAGCTAACAAATCCGCAACCTCTGCATTACAAGCCCAGTTCCCAAGCTATTAGGCTACAGTACATTGCCAGCAAAAAAATGACTGATTACTTGAGCTTCAAAGTCTTGCAGAGAAGCAAAAAAAAAAAAAAAAAGACTCCTGTGCCTTATGTGTTATTTTTGAGGAGTCTGTCGGCTTTTGAATACAACAATACAAAACTACATGATATTTTCCATATTTTGTAGGCACTTGTGTGCAGTGATGCTAATGATGGACTGACACTAATGACAAATGACAGCAATAAACTGTTCATCAAAGTCCATCATTATCAGTAAAGATAGTATGACAAACACACACACACACACACACACATAAATACACACATACAAACATACATACTTACATACATATATACACACATACATACTTACATACATATACACCCAACCACACAAATATAAATCATTACTGGAACTAGATACAACATGGTACATCATAAACAGTATGGACTGTATTATCCTTCACAAGTGAGATTACGGCAGCAAAAATATGGTAATAACATTGCATAATCCTCAAAAGAAATTATTTGAAAACCTAAATGCATAATATGTTGAATTACAATGTAATTGACAGTTATAGCAGTATGTTTTTTTGTGTTTGCATTTCATACAAATACAGAATACAGAAATAGACAATATAAATAGCATGAAAGTTTTTTTAATGTTTTGAGGTTTATAAAATGTAATTTATAATTATATTTCATTATAGTACTTTGCTTATGTTTCACAACAATACAACCTCCATTTTCATAGTGTACTTGCAGACATGGTGTGCTATGCGTGAATCGATTGTCCATCAGGTGAGAAGTAGTGGTTCATAAATATGGATTTATACACAACAAAAAACAGTACATACAAATTTAAATTTGACACTGTCAATATACTGCCATACTTATAAAATATGTTACATTATTTCTAATATTTTAGGTGGCTAATTCATTTATACATACAGTACAAGCCATTTAATATCTTAGTGGCAGCTCTTATATAAAACCACTTATATATAAATATGTGTGTGAGTGCATATACAGTGAATGCCACAATGTTTGGGACAAAGCCATATTTTTTTCTTGATTGGCCCTTTGCGATTACTGAGCTTCTTCTTATTGATGCTCCAAATGATCGATTTTGGTAAACCTATGACCTATGTCTCTGACAACTTGACTTTCATTGGCGCAACTCTGGTCCTTATGCTGACAGATGCCAATCAAAACTCCAAAGGCAATCAAAACTAGAAACTGAAAGCTCTCTTATACTTGCAGTAAAGAACTAAAGCCATTTGTCCCAAACATTATGGCACCCTGACATGAAGGGATGGGCTATATAAAAAGTGCAGTAATTTCTACATGAAACCAAATAGTATTAAAATATCCTTTAATACAATCTGAGAATATGCACTTTAACCATATGAATTGTTTGATTACAAATCTAAAATTATGGAGTACAGAGCTAAATCAAGAAAAAAATAGGGCTTTGTCCAAAACATTATGCTGCTCACTGTGTGTGTGTGTGTGTGTGTATATATATATATATATATATATATATATATATATATATATATATATATATATATATATATATATACACGGTGAAAGTAGTCCCTTTAAAGGGGTGATTTTTAAATATTTACTAATAGAATGTGTGTTGTCTTGCATATTTACCATAAAGTAAATGCTACTAATAAGTGCTGCAGAGCCCATGAATGGAGAACAGCTTCAAATGAACATTCACAGTTCGGACACTACTGGTCACATGTCACCTTCCGCCATTTTCCTTGACAGAAACCACACTTTCATTGGCTCCTTTTTGCCCTTCATTGCGACAGGCCCCCGGTATTCCAGGTGGAACTGTGGGTCTGCATTTTCAGCTGATTGCAAACACCTGCAAAGCAAAGGCATATTTGCACATTTTATAGCCATATGTGAGCCGCTTCGAAACTTCTATTTATTACCTATATGTGGAAATAAACTAAACTTTCCTTAAAATGACCTGCCATTGTTTCACTAAATGTTTAGGACCAAGCTTGAGATTTTCATGAATAAAAGCATAAAATAACCTCTCCTCACCTGTACGTGTATTCAGACATGTTAATCCTTCCCTTTTCTCCTGTGGTTTCTGTCCGACTCGTCAGGTTTACTGTGTTTCCAAACAGGCAGTAGCGAGGCATCCTCTGACCTATGACCCCTGTGACAACCTCTCCAGTGTGGATCCCAATGGTTATCTAGGAAAGATAAAAATTGACTTGCAAGATATTCAGAAGGCCTGTGCTTTTTATGAGAACTTGTTTTTTGAAAGATTCAAGATTCCAACTATTTGTACTTTATGATGGTTGAAGTGGTCAAAAACATGATATACAAGAATATTGGAAAAATATGTAATTATTTCAGTGATGTCTGGACAGTTTGTTTTTGTTTTCCATAAGTTTATAAACTAGATACTGAAAATGTCCTTTCAAAAATTAATTTAATTTCTGTGTTAAAGAAAAATACAGAGATGGCAACACATCTCTGAGACTACATCTCCCACAGTACTTGGGTCAGACATGCCAAGGTCAGACTCCATTGACCACAATCACGGAAATTGGCCACCTGATCATACATGACAAAGCGAAACATATAATGAACAATTTGTGAACACATCTGTGGAAAAAAAAACTGGAATAAGACTGCATATTAATTTCAAAGGACAAAAATCTATTGTTTTGCTGCCATGTCAGTACAGTTTTAAAATTAATAAAATGTTGGATAAGGACTGTATTTCTCAAGTAAAAGTGAGAAAAATGTAAAGTGCCATAGATACTGTCATGGCTACAAGACTGGCCCTGTCCAACAGCAATTGTGTGTCAATCATTTCCACTGATGGAAAAGGAATAGAAAGGGAAAATATTGTGGTCCAGGAGACATCTCTTTCTCAATCCTTCTATCTATACACTGCAGCACAGAGAAATGTCCTAACTCCCATACCTTTCTAAAGCAAAAAAGGCCAAAGCAGAAATAGAATTTTGTTGCATAAATAAGCACTTTGCAGAATCATGGGAAGCAGTTCGTTCAAGCTGGAATTTTCCATTTTAAACTCAAAATCAGGAACGTCCATACCTTTCATAGACTAGGGCCACGTGTCTATATTTAATAATTTTTCATTTAACCAAACCATCAGAATATACAAATGACCCATAGTAGCGCCAATGTACTTGGCCAAAACAACAGAGGCACAATTCCAGTTCAAAATGTTTCATTTATTTACTTCTTAAAAAAACTGGTAGATTTTATTTGCAAACTTGAAAACATTTGGATAACTATAATATATTTACATGAATAATTGATAAAATATATGTGATGAAAACATCTGTGATGGCTATATTTCAAAAAGGCATAGGTGAGTGGTCTGAATTCCAGTAAAGAGTAAACATGGAAGAAATTAACCAGTATGTTCTTCCAATAAAAAAACGGAGCAATATTTCGCTGCTGGTTTAAAATTACAGCTCAGAGTAATACTGGAGAGTGACTTTGTGATGAAATTTCTAGAAAACCAAACCTGTTTTTTTCTTGAAGCACACACTATTTCAGGGCCCCTTTGGAGTGTCCACTGGCTACCCACTGAAACTGAGCCAGGGAACATACACTGGATGAAAAATGATTAATCTACTCTGAAAGAAGTAGGTTACTCAGGTCCTGCAACAGTTCAACATGTCCGCTGCAGCCAATGAGAATTACCGACATTGCTTACAATCTCACGTAACCAGACATCCACGTGACTCCAAGTAAGAGACAGAAATGTTCTCTTTTTAAAAATAATTATCCATTAAAATTCAATATTCATTATATTATGGTACCTTCTTAATATCCATGAATTCACTCCATCAATAGGGGCTGAAATCATTTGTATCTCATTTAGTCCCAATCTGCCCTCTCAAGAATACAATTCAGCCATTTCATTCATTCATTTCACCGACTGTAAAACATTATCTTTTTCTGTTTTTCTAGAGAAAAACAGCGTGCGTGTGTGGGTGAGAGAGTGCAATACAAAGAGATACAAGATACAAAGAGAAAGAGAGTATGTGTGTGTAAGAGAAAACAGAGCGAGGGACAGAGAAATACAAAAAAAAAACAGTATATGTGTGTGTGTGGGTGAGAGAGAGAGAGAGAGAGAGAGAGAGAGAGAAAGAGAGCAAAAGTTAAATGCGGATGTATTTTTAAATGCTGGACAGTAAGATGATTTGAAGTTGCTTCCACTGCCAAGCTGTGTTCCAGTGCTGGCCATGCCATCTGCCTAATAAACACGCCTTCATTACACAGACGTGATTTTCCAAAGCTTTGTCTCCGGCAGTCTCTGACACAATAACAAACTCCTGCCTTCAGTTTAAACAAAAGCACACTGTTTAAGATCAGCTTTAAAACCGCTTATCCTCACAAGCAGGGATTCTGCATCTATTTTCAGCCAATTAAAAGGTGATGAATCACTTCTGCTTTTCACATACCGCTGGTTTATGGTGGCATACTGAAATGGCTGGATTAAAAGGACCAATCAGTAGGCAAACATTTTTACATCAATATATATATATATATATATATATATATATATATATATATAATATATATATATATGCACACTGTATATATAGAGAGTAATACCACGTATAACTCCGATAAACCAAGTAATACCCAGCCATATTACTTATATATATGCTATGCACAAATGTTTAGAATGCTGCCCTATACTGTTATCTCTTATATTGTAAAAAAATAAAAAAATAAAAAATAAATTTTAAAAAAGGCTAAGCGGTGTAATAATGTTATGTAACAACATAAAAGCATTAGTTGGTGCACAATAAAATGTTCAGTGCTAAATCAACTGTAATAGTGTACATCTGATCCCCACTGAACTCATATAAACTTTCGCAAACTCTTTGAGTTGAATTCCCACTGAACCTTTTACAGTGTAGCTTTATATATTATAGAGTATCATGTACTGCTGATAGATGAAGATGCTTGATTTCACATCAATTATCAATGGTTATGTGCAAGTATGCTTTTTATTTGCTTTTCCTCAACAGTGCGCTGTCCATAGCTTCTTAGTGACTGTTTGCAGGAAGCTGTCAGTTGTCGGAAGAAAGGAAATTACTGCAGGATTCTAATCACGGATAATAATGTTCTAATCAGCAAGTGCACAGATTGAAATTTGATTGCATTGTTGGGCTGTGTCAAAATGCAACATTTGGTTAACGGATGACCAGTAGCAAAAATGGTCTAAAAAATGGTTTCGTTCGTGTGCTTCTACATTATTTAAATTCAAATGTACCTGTCTGGCTTAATTTAATTTAGCATCATTTTGAATTAGCATGTGACATTTCGGCGAGAGATTTCTGCCCATCCTCCGAATATAGGATTCCATGCATCTGCAATGGTGGCCTGAAGACCCAAGTTAATGACATCATCATTTCCTCACCTGTACTGGCTCCTCGTCCACTTTGACTTGGCCGGCTATCTCCATCATGTCCAGAGCCAGGTGGCAGATGGACTGGGCATGGTGGGTGCAAGGCTCCGGGAGGCCGCTGACCGTCATGTACTTGTCCCCAACCGTCTCCACCTGCCAGGGGCCAAGTGCAAGGGGGTAAGGGTACTTTTCTAGTTTGAATCTAACACAGTGGCCAGGCTTCAATCAGCTTTCGTCCTTAACTCAATAAATCCAAGAGCGACTCTTCTCAGCATAAACAGCTTAGTGACTTGATTTGGGTGATCTGTGAATCCTTGCATTTAAATCAACCTTTTGATTGAATCCATGTCAATCGCTGCCAGGGATTCTTTGAGTTAGCTGGCTTGACAAATCTGGCTTAACCAGTATTATAAAGGTGGTTATCAACTTGTTAAGTGAACACTGGCTTTGCTAATCAAGCTCTGTGCGTGTTCTCATGAAACTGGAGGTGCCTGCAAAAATGAGCCAATAGCAGTATAGATGGACCGTAGATTACTGCGTATTTCTCACCCGAGGAAAAAAGACTGATATGGAAGGATATAATGGACAGATATAAAACAAAGAATATAAACCAATCATACTGGCAAAAGGTGACACCACATCTGTCAACACAGCCAGGGATGAGGGTTGACAAAAAAAAAAAAATTGCCAATAGTGTAAATATGTTAATTTAAAAAATTTAATTTCTTATTTACCTTACCCCTCCTAACAAATAAATCTACTCTCACTAATTGTCTTACAGTTTCTAATGTGTAAACTGCTCCTTCTGGAGCTCCTAATCCATAAACTTGAAAATATTTAAAATACTGCCTGAAGCAATCACACCAGATCTTATTCATGCACAAGAATTATGCACTTCTTGGTACACCTCTTTGGATTTTTGAATAGGGGGTCTGTAGGTACTGTACGGCCTCGATAGTACTCTCAGCATGAGATATATACAAATACAGTATGTATACAGTCTCGTAATTATACCCTTTAAAATGGAGATACCATTAGACTTTAGAAGGTCAGTATAATACTAGCGTTTGAAAAGGAAATGGCCTCTTTGAACCTGTGGAGAATTCTAAAGCCAGCTGATAAATTACTCCTTTGATATCACTGGGAGAAAATCCCTGATAAGCCAGTAAGTGCATAAAATGAACGGTCCAGTGGGAACATGGAAACATTTTCCTTGCTGGACCTTTCAGAGAACTAGTGCACTTGGATGATGGATTACCTTTCTTTATTTAGATAGGGATTGGCAGTGTGATTAAGGAAGAGCTATACAACCCCTGCCCTGGAGAGCTGCTGTGTCTGCAAGACAACCTAAACCTCATTATGAAGTTCAGCAGACCCAGCAAGGCAACCCAACCCTTATTCTGGAAGGCTGAAGTGCCTGGAAGTAACCCAGCCCTGGTCTTGGAGGGCCACACTATCTGCAGTGCTACTCAACCCTTTTCCTGAGAGCTGGTGTATTTCCAGCCTTTTGTTCCAGCTGGACACTTAACAATCTGAATCTTCCAATTAATTGTGATTGTGATTGTAGCTCTCTTCCTTGTTTTAGCAAGCATAGAGAGATGAAAAAATCTTCCCTGTCACAGCCCTCCAACACCCCCTCCTTTTCAGACTTTTTCATCAACGATGAAATAACTTCCAAATGACCAAAACGGTCCATCAAATTGACGCTGACACAGTCATGTACAGTAGGCGAGCAAGAAAGGACCACAAATCATGTTTTGAGCCATGCACAGCTTTCAGATGCAGACAACTTGGATCATCTGAAACACCATTCTCTTCTGATGGTTAACTGAAGATCCAGTTCACGCAGGGTCTCCTGCCCTGAGCTGCAGGGCTGTCTCACACAAACAACCAAGTCATTTCAGGGAGAGAGAGAGAGAGCTATAGACCACCCACTTGTTGGAGACATAAGATAAATTTTACCTCTGCCGTGATGCTTTGTTGAAATTCATGGGATTTAGTGAGGCGTGTCTGACTGCTTAAAAGTGCATTTCTGTTTGAAAGCCTGCTGTGTAAATCTTGCTGTAGAACCACAGTAAAACATCAACAGCGTGGAGCGCTCGGCCTGGTTATCTGCACTGAATAAACGAGCTAAAGCAAAAGCTACAAACGTGAAACCACGCAATTCACCTCTGGATCTCACTGTCATGGATCATAAATTCATGCAACCAGCACCACCCACACCCACAGATAATAAGATAGGCACGAGACAGTATTGATGTCACCTTTCTGGTAGAAAGAGGAACACAGAGGAACTTGTCACAGTAACACCAGGGCAGTGAAACATTTTTTGGATTTATGGCCCTTCATACAGTAAATTAACTGTTATGGCCCTTCATATGGAGTCAATGAACTCATGGCTCTCTATATGGATTTAAGGATTCTTCTTGATGATCTTTGTGATGATGATTTTTATAACACATATGCTCATAGTTTTGTCATAACTGTATATATTGATCTATAAAATGTGGACATAATGTGTCATCACAATTGATGTATACATACAGGTATGTGATTTTTGAGTAGACCACCCCCTGAAGTAGGCTTTGGCTGACACATTTGGTGTTTTATTGTACTGTTCCGATTATACTGAATAACGTATAAACGGAACAGTATAGTATTTTTATTTTATATAACACAGAGAGGAGCTCCCCCAGTCACATAGTACATTGCTAAAACCAAGAGAGCAATGCCGATAGTGACTACAGGATGATTTCTAGTTATACTTTGTGGATCCCTGAGTGAATTACCAGGTAGTACCCAGAGAGTATCCACCAAGCACCACTATTGTTCTATTGTTTGTAACCAAGGTACTTCATGATTGGCAGACCTCAAATGACTAATGTGATATCAGCACTGTTTCTGCCCCTGCCACCCAATCCGGGATGTCTTATAGGACAGGTCTGAGGATAGAGGTGAAAACACAGGACACAGGTGGCCTCTCTCACCTTGTACACATAGGGGTTCCTGCGGGTGTCGGTCAGGATGTCGAACCTGGTGTACACGTCGTTGAGCAGGTTGACGATCTTTATGGCGCCCTCGGCAGAGGCGTGCTTGCTGCAGAAGGCGTTGAAGCCAACGATTCCGCTGAAGAGGATGGTCACGTTGTCATAGCGCTTAGCCGGGACCGGTCGCTTGTGCCGCAGCTCGTTAGCGACGGACGGCGGAAGAACTGAGTACAGCAACCTAGAGTTTGGGGGTGGGGGGGGTAATGGAGGGAAGCAAATGGTGTGTGTTAGTTCTCAGTGCCACAGTAAAATTTTACTTCCACATATAATGTGTTTTTTTATAACACAAGGTTTGCTACACTGGCACTGTCACGCAGCTCCGATGCTGTTCAGTGACACATTCACATTTGACTTTTCTGTTTTCATGTCGTGACTGATGTCATGGCTTACGCACAACAAAGGCTATCCTCTGTGCTGACAGATAAGATATTCGGATACGCAGACAGAGCAGTCCGTCTGGAGCTGATGTGAAACAGGCTCAGCGTGGCTGTGCCTTTAGAGATTCAAGCCTCAAATGCGGAAGGTGCTGTTGTCATAGCAACAGACTTGGAAGTATGACTTTATGCCAAATGTGAAATGCTCTAAATAATGTATCGGCAGTACAGGACGAAGAGGATTTGGATTTACCCATCTTAATCTCGGCATCAATTAGTATGCAACTCAAAAAAAAGAACAAGACATCCAGAATTTTCCATCAAGCCAGTGCATTTCACAGTGTAATGCATTCAAAACAAAGATAATTTGGAGATATCTGTCAAATGTTCCAATTTCAAGGGTAGGTCGAATATGCACATATAGTATGCATGACACCAATGTCATTTATCTCACCCTGGTTTTGTAAAGTAGTTTAAACGCATATCATTCATTTCTGTAACTAGTCTTAGCATCATCATAATTACACATGCCACAATATACCAGCTATAGAATTTTGGATGGCATGCATAAAACCACCAGATTAATAACAATAAAATAGGCTTATCCTCCTGAGAAAATCCTCCAGGAAAAAAAGGTTTTAAGTATTTAAATTTGACACAATACAAGTGTCTCGGATGACAAAACCTGTTGCAGCAAAATGCAATGAAATGTGGCAGTCAAAATGTTTTCAAAAATATAATCAATTTTATTTTTATTGAATGTGCCTTATAGTGTAGATTTCAGAAAAGTAGAAAATATGGTTCTTACGGTTAAGGCAGGGGACTCATGTCCCCCACAGGGGACAACAATTAATTGCTGGGTCTTAGGAGGATACCACAGCACTTGCTTTTGTTTATTCTTCATGAAATTTTTTATAAAATGAAGCACAGGATCTAACATACTAACCAGCCTGTAGTTTAAAAATGACACTTTGAGGTTGCCTCAAACCCTTTGAAAAGGTTTATATATAATACCCTCAGGTCCTTGGCTATACCTGTCCTGTACTCTAGGATACACGACATGCATGCCTGCTGCCTTGTTTGTCCTAGACTTTTGTCAGTTACCCAGTATCTTGCATTCCTTATCTCAAAATCTACAAAAATGTCCGGGGTATTGGATGTTCTTGTGCCATATTTGGAACCTCTTCTCTGATGAAAATATTTATGTTTTAAAAAAGACTATAAAATCAGACAAACCATCACATGTTCTTTCACAAATGTAATTTATGAAGTCATGCGTCCATGGAATTTACAATACACCAGAAAAACAAACAGACAATTCTGCAGTGTGAGGGTGTTTTGCCACAGAACGAGTCATTTCTACTAGCCTAAGCACCTGCCTACACCATCTCTCACAAGGCGAGTCTTAGCAGTTTGAAGCACACTGAAGCATGCCTGCTATGGGCCCAGGCCCCTCCACTAAGAAAAACCAATTTAACCGGAGAGCTAAGCGGTAATTACACAGCTGCCTTCATGCATTGCTTGAACCTCGCTAAGGCCAGAGGGAGGAACAGCATGGTGCTGACAAACAGTTGACTGAGGGGGTGAGGGCCGGGGTGGGCAAAATCCAGCATGGTCACTTTCACTGAAACATGGAAGATTTATGGAGTTGGACGTGTGTGTGAGAGATGTCTGTTTCATGCCTTTTGCGTGAAACTTAAGGTGTAATTTTTCATCAGTCAAAAAAAAAAAAAATCTTTCAGCCTAGACTGCTGACTAGGTTTAGTAGTTGCAAGGCCCACTGGATGAATGTGAACATGCCCAAATTGGGCATGTCCAACCACATGACCACACCAAGAAAAAAGTAATTATATCTTCCAGAGACATTGAACCATAGACGTTCCAGCGTATAATACTCTGAGACTAGTGAGGGACGCACCTGTCTGTCTTCTTCTTCTCATCTTCCAGGGCGCGCAGCGTGTGCTGCAGCCGGTCGGTGAGGATCTCCAGCTCCTGCGTCAGCTTGTACTCCTCGCGAAACTGCTCTCCCAGCAGCACCAGGTCCCGCGTGGCGTCGTGCAGCGGGATGTCGCTCAGGTACAGCCCGCGCCGAGTCAGGTCATCCAGGTTCATCACACTGCCGCGCACAACACACGCAGACACGTTCGCACACACACACACACACACACACACGCACACACACACACTCACTCACACACACACACACACACACACACATGCACACACACACGCACACACACACACACACACACACACACGCAAACACACACACGCACATGCACACACACACATGCACGCGCACGCACACACACACAAGCACACAAACACACACATGCACACACACAGAGGTGAGATACAACCCCACCGTTAAACATACAGTGAGTGGCCCACTAGTGGCCTATTGTCCGCACAGCTAGTCTTCTAGTGTTTTTCAAACTGGCAGACCACAGCCCTGTCTGAGCGGGATTAGTTTCAGGTAATGTCACTGTCGCCAACATAATTAAGTAATTTTTATTAACATCCTGAATGACCATGTCAGTGATTTTTATCTGGCACGAGAATAATAATTCTGGCTGAAAAAACCTACTGTTTTTCAGCTAACTCCAAGATTACTGATAATTCTACTACCATCCGGATTAGTGTCAGTATTTGATGTGAATTACAACTATTTTCGGCAGTACATTTCTGTAATACTTCCCATTTCCGGCTTTGTATATTTGTATAGTTCATATATTTAGCTTTTTTGCCATATATTTTTTGGCATGTTGTAAAAATATAACAAAACATCTTTCTTTCAGCTGTATTACGTTACACGAGTGTTTTTTTTATTTATTTTCCGGGTAGACAGAAATGTCTGACAAATACATCCAGGAAAAGCTAAACTGACAGGCCCCCTCAGTAATTTTGGGGTACAATAAAGGAAAAAGCTTTTTCCGTTAAGATTGGCCATTGAAATCACTGATGCGCAATGTTAAAAAAAATACATTACTGATGTTGTCCTGAAATACTAATCCTATCCAGGCAGGGCTTAACAGTTACAATGATCTGCTAGAGGACAGTTGAGGCCAAACATTTGAAATGAGCATCAGCTGTAAAAAGAAGGTAAATCAGCTGGTGGACGGCCTGCTACCAGGAAGCCATCCATTAACTATCCGACCGAAAGTGGCACAATAAGTGCTCGCTTGCTAAGGAGCTACTGGTTTTAAAGCAGCAAAGACACACAGGTGAGACATGACATACTGCACAACGGAGAATGGATGACAGCAGCTATATGAAATGAAAGAATATTTAGACTCTGCTTGGTGCCAGATGTCCATTCACTAGAGGCGGGGTCACTCACCGAGTATTTTTCATTCTTGTTCCAACTGATCCTCATCTCCACTACCTCACCGCAGCTGTCTGCCAGCAAACCGCTTCGCTGCCAGTTTGCGAAACGCCGGCGGCCAACCGACTGCTGTGCCGACGCCGGGCCGCCGGCGGGCAGGGAGGGGGCGCAGTGCGCGCGCACCGCACGGGGCTGCGGGCGAAGGCGAGCGGACGCTGCGCGGCTCTCACCTGGGGGAGCAGAGGAACAGGACGTTCTCGGCCTCGGGCAGGTAGATCATCTGACCCTTCAGCCTCAGGCAGCTGATCTCGGCCCCCGTCAGCTCGTCCTCGCTCTCCAGCGTTTCCACATTCAGGAGGCCCTCCTAAACGCGGAGCCAGCCGAAGGGACACAGAAACGGGGTCACAGTACTGTGCATCTGCTGCACCACTACAGTGACGAACAAACAAGCCTAGAGGGCCATCAGGGAGGGGCCTGAGAATCATATTTTACATGACAGAAATCACCTTAGCTTTCCTGTACAAAGCTCTCCAAACCCGTTTTCACTAATAATGTATATACCAAGAAGTGGGCTTTGCCACAAGTCATGATATATAGAGCCACACTGCAAAGGTTTTAGTGTGGTTCAGGAACAATATTTTGCAGTTCAATACGCATTTAAAAAAAAAAATGTTTGCAAAATGGTTGGATAGATATTTATGAATAATAATAATAATAATAATTGGAAAGATAATGCCATAATTTGTAGTGCCATTGTGGGTAGTGCAAAGGGTCGTCGTATCAACAGTACCACAAAAGGACAATGTTTAGGGGTTGGCTTTTTTCCATTACCTTGCTCCTAAGCACAAAGACAGTGTTGATGTGCGAGAGGATTCCGTGGAAGCTAAAATCGATGTGGGGGCGCACCAGAGAGAACACCGAGGGCAAACTGCAGGCCCCAGGCTGAAGCTGAAATGGACAAGGAGCAGCAATCAGTTAACACAATGCCTTGCCTTCACTCGGATCGATACCTTCAAATTGGACTTCCCGTGCTAGAGATTTTGGATTAGTTTACAGGTTAGCTCTGTGTTCCTGTGAAATCAGTTAAGGTGAGTCACGTGTTAAAAGGAGTCTTGACTTTCAGTACAGTGAGTTTTATCTTTTGGTGGTATACAATCACAGACACTCACAGACACTCACAGACACACACACACACAAATGCACACACAGACACACACACACACACACACACACACACACACACACACACACACACACACACTTGAGGTCTGCAACCCGATCCGAGCCTGACGGGACCCAACAAAGGTTCAGGTTTGTTTTCTAGTAAGTGAAAATGAATTATTATTTTATGTTTTGTATATGTTTTTATTTGATGAAATAAACATATTGTAATCCACTTTACGCATGAACACTCCCTCTTTCTAGTGCATGTGTGTGAGCCTCTAACTTCACAGTGGTTGAAAGTAAATGACAATTTGCAAAGGGAGAACTTAAAATTCCAAATGAGTCAGGAACAGTTTCATGGGAATATTATGACCTTGTTGTGACAACAGATAAAAAGCTCACTGGTCACATACACGTAGGGCACGCAATGCTATTTTGAAATATAGCAAGAAGACAGATCCCACCGAATTTAGAGATATCGTCCAAGAAATAGCAGAAACATTGCTGGCAGTTAAGGCACAAGGAGATATGTAAAGCAAACAGGTCTGGTAAGCCAGCTGGCAAAAACTGGATGTGTACAGCGCTTGATCGCTACTAACCAGTAAGACAAGTGGTTTGTTAGCCTATCACACTGCTCTACTGATGGGCCACCATGCCTTAGTAAGCTGTGTAGCCTAGCTACTGTTTACTATCCCATATGAAAATAAAATATAGCCAATTGCAGTATGATAATTATTGCTATAACTCAAGTGCACAGCAGCCGAGCAAAGCATTGTAAAACCGTGTCTGAGAGTGATTTCAGTTTCGGGTCAGCTTCAAATTTGACCAGTCGGGCTTGGTTGGGTATCAAGGTCTCGGGTAAATTTCATGCCAGTGCAGACTTCTAATACACACACACACCTGCACATACACAGATGCGCAAGCACACACACACACACACACACACAGTGGCCTGACCTCACCTGGGGCAGAACACGGAAGATGGCGTTCCCGCACTGTGTGAGCACCAGGTCACGGTCGAACATCAGGTGAAAGGGGAAGGCCTTGCAGAAGGTGTAAGGGCTGATCCTGGTCTCCTGGGTCCCGTTCTCCTCGAACCCGTCCAGGTCCTCGTAAAACGCCTCCTCCTCCGAGTCCTTCTCCTCGATGAGAAACTTGATGTGATCGCACTCTTCACTCTTCTGCTGAATGACCTGTGGTGGCAAGAAGCCAGCAAAGAGGCGTGAGGAATCCTCAGGAGCCTTAAGGTTAACTCTGACACAATGGCACTGCCCAGTCCATTACACTTTTACAGGGGCACAGTGTTGCACTTAGTTGGTGTAAAAAAAAAAAAAGGCTAACAATAAACAAGATGTACTGCAGACTGTTTGTCATACCCTATGCACCCATTTGGGCTTCATACTTTGTTTTTATCATCACTCAAGTGATTATTGGTCTCATCTGTCCATAATACCTTCTTCCAGAACACTGCAGGCTCTTTCAGGAACATCTCAGCAAACTGTAACCTGGCCATCCTGTTTTTCTGCGGCTAACTAATGGTTTGCATCTTGCAGTGTAGCCTCTGCAGTTCTGTTTGTTAAGTCCTCTGCAGACAGTAGTCACTGAGTCATCCACACGTGCCTCCTGAAGAGTGTTTCTGATCTACCAGACAGGCATTTCTGTATTATGGTGAGAATTCTTCAGTCACAAACTGTAGAGTTCTTCTGTAGCCTACCAGGACTTTTGTGATTACTGAGCTCACCAGTTCTCTTGATCTTCTTGATGTTCCAAATGGTTGATTTTGGTAAGCAGTCTCTGATTGTTTCGTTCATATTTCGCAGCCTCATCATGACTTCTTTGACTTTCATTGGCACAACACCGGTCCTTATGCTGACAAATACCAATAATAGACTCCAAAGGCAATCAAAATTCTGGAATCAAGACTAGATACTGAAAACTTTCTTATACTAGTAATAAAGAAGCAACAGAACACACCTGGCTAATGAGAAACACCTGTAAACCATTTGTTCCAAAGATTATGGCACCCTGAAGGGGGGGGGGGGGTGGAGGGGGTGGGCTGGTATGTATAAAAAGAGCAGTTATTTCTACTCGGAGAAACCAAAATGTATTAAAATACCCTTTAATAAAAGCTGAGAATCTGCACTTTAACCGCATGTGCATTGTTTTATTGCAAATTGCGGCGTCCAGAGCCAAATCAAGAAAAAAAAATCTGTGTTCCAAACATTATGGAGCTTACTATATAGACAGATAAACAGATATACTGCATTTTATTCCTCAGACAGGCAATCAGGTTTTTCTTATAAAACAAAACTTCCCAATATAAATTCTGTTTTAAAAACGTACTACAGCAATTATTTTGTGGCAGCACACCCTCCAATCCACATACTTTACATGATGTGGTCTGCTAACATGGAATCACAACTGCTGAGCACCAAACGAGCTAAAAAAGATGCTGGACAAGAGACAGAACCGGGGAGCTGAGAAAAACAGAGATGCCCTCCTGCGAGCCAATGAGCAGGGGCCTCCCGGCACTGACGTCAAACTGCTGTCTCTTCTCACAGTCTCCATGGCAACGCTGGATACATGTGGATAAATCATGTGTCACATTTGGAAAGTCAATCCCGGCCTTTCATGTCATGCTTACTCAGAGAAACACGTCGCATTTCAAAGAGAAATGACACTTTCAGGGAGGGGCAGCCTCAGAAGCAACATGAGAAAATAATAAAAACTAAATATAGCACACAGCCTTGGGATTACACACAACATGGCTTTTTTAAAATAGCCAAATTTTGCCAAAACAGCACAGCACAACTTTTTTTTGCACTCTTTCCTTACTTATTAATACAGGTTTAAATCTAGAACACCCCTGGCTTTTCCATAATTATTCTGTCGGTCATTACATAACAAAAGCAACAAAGAAAAAACCATATTTATGTATTATTCTATAAAGGCTGACCGTATGACAGAGATGAAAATGGGGAAGAAAACACTGGATTTATCTTGGGTAGGTGGCGGCATGGAAATGCTGGCAAAGCTTCGCTTTTACTGCATGCAATTCAGGTCAGTCTGAAGTAAAAAGTAGTGCATTTGAAGCATGGCCATAAATTAGCATTGCTTTGTGCTAAAAATAGCATTAGCAAGGCATCTTTGTACAGAGAGACAGTGTTTGAGGCAACATAGCTATTAGAATGGGAAGGGGCATGGTCATACAGTGAGGCATACAATATATATAAGGAACAAGGGTACAGAATAGGGTAGGCTACTATAGCATGTTAGAAAGAAAACACCACCCCCACCCCATACAAAAGAATATTTCACTGATCTCCACGGTTCTAGGTAAGGCGTAAAACACAAGAATACATGCATTTGGAACGAAACAGAAATAAATATCTGATTAGGGAATAACAAGTTAAAATATGGCAACTTTTAGCATCAATATTTTCATCTTTTGTGTCCAGGAGTAGTAGTGAAAAATGCTATGTAGCTATTTTTTTAACCACAAAAAAAATGTAACGTAAGAATACATACAACACTGTCAACATCTATGTGTCTTAAATGGAGATGCTGTTTTTTTATTCACTAGAATGAATTACAAGATGGTAAACACCAAAAATCATCAATACTGTACTATAAAGTCTGAGAAGGTCATTAATGTGAGAAGAGTGATTTAAATACTCAATTGTGAACACCAATCATGTGAAGGCACAGACTACAAACCCTGCATGCTTAAAGATTTTTTGCAATTCATGGCAATACAACATGCCTTCATATTTTTGAAAGCCACACTTTTAACTAAACTTGTTCTTTTTTAAAATTGCAGCTTGTTCTTTGTTTTGAGAAACTTTTTTAACAGTCACAGCAAGAGTTAATCTGTGTATCAGCCATTGGACGTTAAAATGTGATGCACTAAAAAATATCTACTGTAGAGAATTCTAGCACCACACTCAAGTATTTCCTCGTCGCAGGGCACCTCAAAGGCATCTTTGCGTGGCGATTCATTTAATAACATCATTCAAGGTTCCGGTGTGCAGGCAAGAGACCCATAAATCAATCCCATGACAGGTTACGCATGTACATTACAACAACAACGACAAAAAAAAAATCTAAAGCAAGCTAAAGGAGACACACCTTCATTTCTATTTCGGTCCCATGGATCTGCTGTGCCACAGTTTTGATGATTCCGATTACGATGTCTTGCAGGCCCTCTCGCTCAGAGTAGTAGTGCAGGATGAGGTTGTTGCCCTTCTCAGCGTCCGTGCATCTGAAAGACGGCGCCCGCATGCCGGGGTAAATGGTGCCCAGGTGGTCATGCAGAGCGTCTAGGTTCTGAAAATAAAGGAAGGCCCAACCAAAAAAATGTCCCAGTGTGAACTCTGGTCATCAAATCTAAACATAAATCTCCTAAATTCAGTGAGTTGCAAACATCGGATATACTTGCAGACACTGGATATACTAAAGGTACAAGAAGTTATGCATGAACAAATAAGAAGAATACTCAGCCAAAGACACCAAAAAGATGCTAAGAGGCTCTAAGGGTTAATTTGCGTTTCTAACAGTATGTGAAGATGCTTTCTAATAATTTTCACACATGATGACAAGTTGGCCAGGTGGTCTGTCTAGGCTCTAATTAGGCAAGGAGTCCAAACCAAAAATTCTGTTCATTAAATACACCAAAGTGCCTAAATTCCTGCTCCCTTTGGAAATTTGCTTTTTATTCATTTTCCCACATTTCTGACACATTAATGTCATAAAATGTGACAAATTACAAAAATAATTTCACAAAAGAAACATGAATAAATCACTGACTAATATTTAACACCTCCCCTTAGCACCTATGTGAAAAATATTTGACGAGATGTTACCCCTGGAAAAAATATTTAAGGATGTGACCAGTGGCAAGACATACTTGCAGGAACTCTCGAACATTGGATCCAAGCACCCGCAGGATGGTATCATAGCCGGATTCCTGGCAGAACTCAAAGAACATTTTCCCAAACATTTGCAGGATGTCACCCGCATCAATCTCTGTCGACCAAATCATAAAAAATGGTTAGTCTGAAAAGCAGTCTTCAAACATTGAAGACATAGAAGGATGAATACCCAAATTTGCCATCAAATTCATGTATTTGCATACTAATTGGCAATATTATTCCATGTGAACATTAGGAACTGCTGTTTCAATACACAATGGTACAACTTGTACACAAGGGGCCTTAAACCTTGGTTGTGGAGAGCCACAGGGTCTGCTGGATATTTGGTTTCACAAATGAACATCAGCAATCGGACCCCAGAAACTATGCAAGCTGAGTCAACAGTGTAAACAACTACAGTGCTTGTGTAATCAATTAATTGATCAATGAAATGCTCACTAACAACAACATGGAACTAGGTTGAAGAGCCCTGGCGTGCACGAGAGACAGAGTTTCACAAAAGGATGCATTTATGCCTTTGATTATTTATTATACACCATAGAATTTTTTGCTTACTTAGCACTTTACTGGCAGCTGCGACAAGGTCATACGTTTTAGCATCCTCGTATATGATTCTGACGAGGAACTGGCCCTCCACATCCAGCTGAGCCTCCTTCCTGGAAACAAAAATGGCAACACTCAACTAATCATTTTCAGACCCTACTCACACTTCAACCTGTCCCTTCACAAGTTCTTATACATGAATACAGATCCCAAGTCCTGTTTTCAATGGGTAATAACCGAATATAACCAAAAAACATTTTACAATTTACAACACATGATGTTATCCATAACATGAAATAGCACAAATCTCAATGGAACAATATCCAATCTGATACATACCCTGAATGTAATTGCTTTATTTTATGCATTACCGATTAAATAGCTGTTGTATGTACAACAGGCTACAGTTGAGCATCCTGTACAGTCAGATGATTTATGAGAGAGAGCACAGGAGTATACAAGAAGGACACCTGATAAAATAAAAAAATTTTATCACATGGCTTATTTCAGATCATTATACTGCATATGTAACTATATTTAAGTGTATGTTTGATCACTGAAAAGGAATTAAGATAAGGATATATCATGCTAATGCCAACCCATCGCATTAAACTAAATGAAAGGAGAAAATGTAAATAGTGGGACACGTTTAAGTCAGTAGAATAAAATGATTGTACAACGGCAACTTGTAAATGCCAGTGGAATTATGAGAAACTTAAGTTTACAGAAGCACATGGAACTCAAATGCTCTTACAGGTGCTTGGAAACAACAACAAAAAATCAGAAAAGAATGATATACAGACAAAAGTAGCAGACTCCCATTAAGAGTTCACTAAATTCATTTCTGGGAGCTCCATACAGTTATGCTGATATCATTCTTCACTGCATTGTGGAAATACTTCTGTGGTTCCAGATTCACCTAGTTAGTTCCAAGTACATAATTAATAATAGGCTTCTGAATTACAAATCACCATGTGTGCACAGCAATGTGAATGATAAGAATCTAAAAAGAGCAGCAGAAAAAAGAGATCAAATTTTTTCCAGCTAATGAACGTCACGGTGGCCAGTGTGACGTTTGATCTGTCTGACCCAATGACTGGGTTGAACTACAAAAACAATATTGATTTTCTGGCCTGGCTAGCAACAGCATTCCACTGGCAGGGGGATAGCACCTGAGTAAATGAAACTGGCTAAAAGTAAACACGTAGTATTCATTTTTCAATTGCATGTACCCCCTCCGAGAGCCAGGAACACTGCAACTAAAAGAGAGAATGAGCTATAATGCCATTACTCACGCCGGTTACATCAGCCGAGATAACATTTAAGCACCAGTGTTTCTCACGAGGTGAGGCTGCACAGACTACTCAAAACATGTTTATGTAAAATGGGCTTGTGACTCTGGTCTTAAAAGCACTAGGTGAAGTCAAGTCTGGGACGCGAAAAGATGGAAGAAAACGTCAAATAAACTTGACTCTTGGCGAATGTCGGCACACATTTACGAGATACCGGCCTTGTTTAAACAACTCTAAAGCACAATGGCCCTCTTCTCGAATTCTGTAGCAAGACTGTCCTTTCAGCATCTCTCTCCGCGGGACATTTTTGGGTCATCAACAGAGTCAGAGCAGGGGTGTTTACAGTAGCGCTGACTCAGCTATACCTCAAAGAGGCCTGGGTTACAGGCATGTTTACATACGCGCCAGCCCCATCTCTGTTTAGCTATGGCCAGGATTAGTCTCTCTTGCCTCACTTTATCATTAAATCACACTGAATGTGTCCAAAGTAGGCATGTTTATCGTGAGGTGGAATGTGGATCTTTGAAATAATTATGAATTTGTTTATTCCTTCCATGTGCATTGCGACTAAGAAAGCCTCTTGCTTTTTTATTTTCTGCATTATTATGAGAAGCATGACAGAAGGGAAAAATGGCCAGTCGAAGTGGCCGGGTTCGTTGGGAAATGGCAGCAAGAGCAGCTGTACAATCATTATTTCTCCTTCGGTTTTCTAACTTCCCTAATTTTTACGCTAGACAGCAGATCGACTGTAAAAAGCTTTCATTTTAAACTTTAAAGCCCTATCTGCACTGCTTTATTATTACCTGACAGATTCTGATGCTGAGTGACAGGTAGTAGGCCACTGATTTTGCCGGAGGAGATAAGGCATCGGGAATATGTTCAAAAAATCAATAATAGCAAACCACCATCTTGGGTCAGCCCTAAACCACAATCCACTGCACCTACCTATCCAAATGTGACCAGTGAAAAAAAAAGTAGCCACTGGTTTGTACTGAATTGCTTTTTGAACAAAAATAAATACTTTCATTTGTTTAAGTTTTTTTTCTGCTTCAGTTGAACATGAAAACTGGTCAAATATTGAGTCATAATATCCACATTATGTCCAGATAAATGTCAGAATGTGTGATGTGTCCATCGCACCAGTGAGTATACTCCTTGAATGATCTTACATGATGCATCATACTATTTTATTTTTCTCACCTAAAACCAATCAAAACAGTAGGAAATTTTAACATTAAACAAAGCATTTTTATTTCGTTTTATTTTTTAGTGAATTAGGAAGACAAAGCTTCAAGCTGGTTATCAAGTTATCAAACCATTCCCTGAAACGTGTGCAAAGTACACCAAACTTTACAAACTGTGCAGGTTTATCATGAAGGTGTAACATTACCTGTTATTAATAAACTAATTTGTCACAAATATTACAAAAGCCCAATTATAAAAGTAATTAAAATGTTATTCTGTTTAATTTATAATATTATTACTGTACGTAGTGACTTTATACAGGGTTCTGAAACTCACTTGATGTCTTCCCAGACTTCAGGCCCATAATTTCTGAGTACCAGAAGTTCCAAGGCGTGATTGACAAAACCATACTGCAAAATTAATGACAGAAAAGAAGGATAAATATATGATAATACATTTGGGAGCTAAATCGTTTTTTTTTTTTTTTGTTTTAAATCTATGACCGTGTGTTGCCTACGTGAGAGAAGGGGGGTGATGGTGGAGGGATGCGATCGCATCCAGCCTAGTAGCCTACATGCACTATAAACATAGACATTTAATGTACCTTAAACAGAAGACACAGCTCAAACAAAGTGTTGTTTGATTAACAGTGATCTGTTTACTCATATTAATCCGTTAATATGAATCAGTAGAAACCTACGGCGAGAGGAGATTTTCAGATCAAACGGATTCGCTGATAATCTACCATTGCGGGATTGGATTGCAGAACAAACACTGGTGCGCGTTTTTGATACTAGCTAAAATTCCTAATGAGCTGTGCTGCGAAATGCAATTCGAGGATCTTACATACCATGTTTAAAACGAATTATTCTTCTGGATTCCCTTTTGCCGCAAGACGCCACAGCTTGTCCCTTCTAGGAGGGGTACCACTCTCCGTGCAAATATTTCTGTAATGATTGGCGTGCGCCGCCTACAATGGTTGCTCAAGGAAGACCATAATGCTGCTTCGGTGACCAATGAGAGATGAGGAGGAGGAGCTTGCGGCGCAAGATAACGCTGTAAACATTTCGGTCAATGTCGGCCTTTTTCACATTATATTGCTCACATGGGAAGGGAGTATACACGTCAAGGAAGTACCATAAAAGTATTAGTTCGTCAAACATTAATTTCAGAGCACAAACTATGCCGATGAACGCCAACGGCTAACACAACGTGGCTGCATGGCTGCTATCTTAGTCTTATTGAGAAATTCTATTTAATTCTACTTGCTTTTTCAGTAGTGTTTAGCCTATATTTTCTAACGTATACCTTTGGTGGTAATAAGTTGTTTTAAAATATTTACATACTAGGCTTACAAATATTTGCGCCTTAATATAATATTAGAAGGAAAACTGCCTCCACGATTACGAACTTCCTCTTTGCATTGCTGAATGTAGGCGGTGTAAAGTTGGCAGAGGGTAACTTATTAGATAAAACAGCAAAGAAAAATATTTGTGCTGTGGTCATGTGCCTCAGAGGGAACACAGCTCAGATCAGTTACAGGTGAGAGTGTTCTTTGATTTATCTTTGATTTCCTTTTGGAAATACAAAGAGCAGTCACAGTGTGCTGTTGTTCCAGTTCAACTTTTTTTCACAGGAAGTTTGGCTGAACGACTTTCATATACACTCACCGGCCACTTCATTAGGTGGCAGGAGTGGCACCCAGTGTGGTCTTCTGCTGCTGTAGCCCATCTGCTTGTAGGTTTGACGTGGTTTGCGTTCAGAGATGCTCTTCTGCATACCTCGGTTGTAACGAGTGGTTATTTGAGTTACTGTTGCCCTTCTATCAGCTCGAACCAGTCTGGCCATTCCCCTCTGACCTCTGCCATCAACAAGGCATTTTCGCCCAGAGAACTGCCACTCACTGGATATTTTCTCTTTTTCGGACTATTCTCTGTAAACCCTAGGATGGTTTGCGTGAAAATCCCAGTAGATCAGCTGTTTCTGAAATACTCAAACAAGCCTGTCTGGTACCAACAGCCATGCCACGTTCAAAGTCACTTAAATCACCTTTCTTCCCCATTCTGATGTTTGGTTTGAACAGTTTGCAGTTGAACAGGTGTACCTAATGAAGTGGCCGGTGAGTGTATGTGACGTGGTTATAAAACAATTTAAGCATGCGGTCCTGTTACGTTTGATGATATATCAACAAAATAAGTCAATCAAAAGCAACTGAAAAAAACCCGGGCCCAGTTTAAGCTTGTGAATGATACAGTACAACATGGACATCTGTGAAACTTCAACATGTACAATTATGGGTCCTAGGTAGGACAGATGAAATACTTTCTGTAATATTTTATGTAAATAAATTGTCTTTCATAAGCTGCACCCTCATCCAATTGCTGGCCTTCTTTGCATCACCTGGGATGGTCCCATTAGAGTTATTCTCATTTCCCATATTATGACTTACAAACTGAGGCTCAATGTTCTTAAAATATAGTAATTGTGAACAGGACGATTTCCAGCTCAATAAAACACAGATACAAAGGAAAGTGTTCTATTAATTTCACAGTGGTTTGTTGACGATATCCTTTCCAAATTAAAGATGAAAAGACACAGGATGAGATCAATCTCTCAAACTTAATTGTCTGGTAAAAAAAAAGTGAATACATCAGAGCATGTTTAACAATATACCTTATTCTCATAAGACACTATTGCAATTTAATGTTATTCTTTTTATTTATAAGTTCCCTGGTGACAGTCGGCAGAAACACTTACCCTGTACATCGAGCACCTTTGTGAGTTCTGAGAAATACAGCAATGGCAAACGTAACATCAATGCCTCTTAACAAAGAATCCATCTCTTTCAGTATAAACACTGGCACCAGTGCACGACTGCTTTGCACATAAGTCCCCTAAGCTCATTTTCATTCTCAGGGATTCCTCACTTCGCTAAAGCTAAATTACAAATGGTTTACTCTAAATACAGGATATTCTCGGTCTGTTTCCCTGAAGCCTGTTGCCATTGCTGTTAGGAATCACTGTCCCTTTGATGCGCTGTATGGACCCACTGCTACAAAAGCTCAATCATTTTTAAAGCGGCTCGGAGCTCTGCGATTTAAAAAAAGGAGCAAATCACCACTGGAAATGTGACAATTACAGCGTGATTATACTGTGTTTCTTCTCGTCTGTAGGAATACTATGTGGCATGGCAGTGTAGCGAAATTGTTGGGCAACCCCATGTTTGGATTCCCAGGTGGGAATGCTGTTGTGCCCTCAAGTGAAGTATTCAACCGGAATTGCTTTAGTAAATATCCAGCTGTGTAAATGGATTGAAAAGCCTCTCCTAAATGGATATATATGTATATATATATATATATATATATATATATATATATATATACACACACGCACACACACACACACACATATATGAATATTTTTATACACACACATGCACGCACACATACATAAGCCTATCAATTTTCAATTTTGTAAATCTAAGGGTGATTTTATTGTTTTTATCATACCCACACAGTTTCTCTGCAAACCTGTGGTTTCTGCTAAAGTCTGATATATCTGCTACAAATAACTGATTGCAGAGCCTCTGCAGCCTGATTACTCTGAAAATGAATAAAATATTTTCAGTGTGTGGAATCAAAGCTTGGCAGTGATATACAATGGTTTCACAACAATGTTTTCCACTGAAAACCAAGTCAGAGCATCACTATGGACTAAATTATTTGTTTTCCTAATCCCTGAATGGATTTTTGTTGGTAAAATGTTCAGAGTGACCGTATATTGTCACATTTTTCAGAAGCCTCACAGTATATGAACCATTTGACTTTAACAAATAGCCATGTCTAGTATAGACACAATAAAAAAGGATTGTGTGCCACATATAATTTAACTCACTGTCATTTTCCAAGATAATTCATGCTAAATAATTCTAGATAACAAATAAAATAAAGCAATGATATTGCAGCACATCGTCAAAGTAATGACTAGTGTCACTGTAAAGGAGCACGAAATAAGAAGTCTTTCCTCATGTAACACTCCACTGTGTTATATTGCAAATATTGTTTAATGCTGCCTTTGATATGCACATACTCCATACTGTCTATTTTCATGGGACTGATTACCAAAGTAAACACTGGTGGGTTTATTTCTGTATTCTTACCTGCTGTGAAACCAGGTAGACATTTTTAAAGGAATGAAAAGCAAGGATTAGGCACTATGCAGCCTTTTCAACTGCACTGTAAAACATAAATGCCAGTCTTACTAATTGAATTGAGCAGTCCAAAAAAGCTGTTATAATGCAACTAAAAAGTATATAAAAATGCTAGTGAACATTTGAACAGGATGAAAATTGTTCACCTTCTAGTTTTCAAATGAGTCAAGGCAATCGGGTTCCTCAAAACAACCAAAGGTTTTACAAGGTAGCTTCTGACATTTAATTTAATTTAATTTGTTGTTCCCAATATCAATGTAAAATTACAGAACAAAAGTTATTTTTTGCCTGTCCCTGAAAACTGGGATATATCTTATGAAAGAGAGAAAAGTTTATTGTTGGCGAGTGGTGAGTGGTGTGGCCTGCTGGAGCACTGGTTTCGCTGGTAGTGACGCGCTCTATGGCCTGGTGAATGCCAATGCTATCTGTGGCTGGCAGCTCCAGAGTTGGCCCTGTCTCGTGTAAAAGCAGCCCTTCTAGTTTGCCTGTCCCAGTTGTGCCTGAAGCACTACTCCAAAACAATGCCCGCGCTGGTCAGCTGGACTACATACTGTAGTGAGAAGGGGTACCTGGCAGAATGTGGCTCTGAGAAGCAGTTAGTACTTGCCTGAACAGAACACTGCGAATACATTTGTGTATTCAAACCTCAAAGAAAAAGAAAGTGATGAAAATCTAGAAAACAAGAGTATTACTTTAGATATTCTAAATGACAGTCATACCTGTTTTCCACCTCTGCATGATTCAGAAATATTCAAAAATGTTCTGCACTTGGAAATAGCTTATCAAGTGTTTAAGCTTTCACTGAACTTGCACAGGGTTGTCATTCAGGACAGGCACTTGAGTAACCCACTCACATTTAATCAAAAGTTTATTGCAGCTTTGTTATAATGCAAAAATAATAATTTTAATAATAAATGATTGCTGGGAATATTCATTCCTTGTGATCTAGCTAAGCGTTGACATCACAGTCAAAGGGCATTCTGCAAAAATCCACTGTGCGATATTAAAACTACGGCATGGGTGATCGTGTGGATTCAATAGTACGCAGCAGCAAATTAAGAATAGTTAATTTCTCATTTAGCAACTTCACATCGGCGTTATGAAGATGTCAATATCACCTCAACAGATATACATATAATTCTGTAGCCCACTGCTTTGTATGTTAACACTGTTTTTATTTGTCTCCCCTGTCGTGAAGTTAGCATCTCATTAGCGACGTCCTTCTCTTTCAGTCTTTCACAGCCTCGCTGGTCTGTTGATCAAAAGCTTCCAAGAAATAACAAACACCAGGGATGTCTGAAGGGAAGTTCGGAGGCAGATCCTGTCTGGTCCTGGGAATGAAGCTGAACTCTGGATGACCTTTCAGCAGTCTGAAATAAAATAAGTTTTTTTTAATACTTATTTCTTATTTTTTAAAAAGCATGTCTCATGGGAATTGACAGCACAATAATAACCAGCCCTGTCCTCTACTGTGGCATTTTTCACTTCATGACTAAAGCAACGGAGCAGCCATGTAAAAGCCCAGTAGCCATTTAAAAGTCACGTATTGACATACGTGTGCATTATTGGGCCTGATTATTCATTTGAAGCTCTCTCTGTACCGAGACAGATTCCTGGATGTTAAAGCCAAAGAAAACTGAACTGATAACATGGGAGAATATAACAGAACTCCAGAATAAGACAGGCAGATTCTGAAGTGTATATCCATCAAGCCTGCTAATTGAGTGCAGTATATATTGTAGAAACTGATTTTCTTTTTTTTTCAGTTTTTTATGAAAGCTTTTTTCCCAGAAGTAAACTGCTGTCTAACCTGTGCGTGGTTGGGCTAATATTGATTTTTCCTGGAATGCTGCAGGACTCAAACTTGTTAGCCAGGGTGACGTTGTTCCCAAAGAGGCAGTAACGAGGCATTTTGACCCCTACCACACCAGCAAGGACGGAGCCAGAATGGAGTCCAATTCGCATCTGAAAATAAAAGCATAAAGCCACTCATTTATGATTTGTTCTAATCATCCCAATAACTCACAGTTGGGTTTTGCTTCATGACAGTAAACATTGGAAAAATACTGCAGCACTGCCACAGCATGGACTATCACCTGCAGAATCCTGGTAATATGTTTCTTATTTAGAGCCACACACTTATACTCTCATATGCTATTGGGGTGATAATATGCTTCAGGCAATTTGACCATTCTGTTGTATGCGGTATAAGCCAAGCATTGAAGCAAGAAGTATTCAAACATAGCCACCACAACAAAATGATGCCATGGATCTTGTTGCAAACGATAGAGGCATATATTAATTTTATATTTTTACATGTGGAGAGTCATCAGCAGGAAAATGCGATTTGCTAATTCATGTTGATATATTCATAGCTTGGATATGCCCTACTCAGACCATGAGGGCTGTATGATAAGCTCCTACTGTCCCTATTATTATGACAGGGGCATTGCAAGGTGCAGTTGTAGGTGGTTTGCTCCCATGTTTGTATTGTTTGATTGTAGAAGCACAGCCACATAAAATGCCAGTTGAATAAGAGCAATTTCAGCATCAGCACCTGCCATTATTGGGCTTAACAAAAATTACCACTCCCATTGCATACAGTATAAATTAAACTCAGCGTACATTTTCAGCAAAACATTGTCAAAGCCACCTTTCTCTGTAATTGCTTAGAGAAAAATCTCAGTAAAAGCTTTCATTAAATGTTTTTCATTGTCATACACAGTAAAATGTCCAGTGGTAATTCAACTCTAACAGTGTTAATTCAACTCCACCGGATAACGTTTGGTCCCAATGGGACCAAAATGGACCAATTTTACTGTGTACTAGTGCATTACCCTGCTGTATTAAGAGCATAATGGACAATCAGGTTAGTGGTCGACGGTGGAAACAAACGCAGCAAAATAAGGATGTGTGATGCAACTGCTCATTTAAAGGGAATGTGGAAAGCATGCTGATTGGCCAGAACACAGTCAGACTACTACAATTACTGAGGTATTTCTTGCTCAATTATGATTGTCAGCATGTGTGTGAGCATCATTAAAATACCTCAATACATGCCTTTATTTTATCTGAGCATTTTTGAGTTTTCCAATCGCAATTCTATATGAAACCTTTGTCTCATATGATATAAAGTATAACAAATGATGTGCAAGATAGGGATTTAAAACAAAAAAATCAATTTGCCTCAACCGGGTCTACATTAACTAAAAATGATATTGCAACCAAAAATGGAATATGCTTCTTTGTGCTGTTATTTCATAATCTCAACAAAAAACATTTTCATTGCATAAAAACGCCTAGTTACTCAGGCATAGAAAGCGCTGTCAATAAGTAATTAATTAAATTGATTGCGAATTAACAGCAAAATCTAGACCTGCCATTAAAAGTATTGATTAAAAAAACGAGGCCACGTTACAACAAAAAAACCTAAATTATTTAATGTAACTTGTCCCTGTGTTTCTTCATCTTACCATTTGAAAAGTTAATCACCATACTTTACAATTTTCCATTCTTGGAGAACTGTTTGGGTACTGAAACCTGGTAGCACTATGGCACCGGTTCCCATTTGACCATTACTGAACGGGAATTTTGGTGGCATCTTCGCTAACGTTACACTTGCTCTGTCGACAGAACCATTAACAAGCTAGCTAAAGTTAAACTTGGTCAAAACTTGTCTGAAAGTGACAGCAGTTGGCTACTCTGATAAGATTACTTTGATCAGACGTTGTTACTGGCAGAAGATGTAGCTAAATGTCCAATGAGGAGAAGTATTGATTGTGGGATTGGAGCATTTTGTAATGATGAAATGGGCAAGAAAATGAAGGAGAAAAACACAAAATAACTGAAGTTTGGGGCTTTATTGTGTGGGCGTGTGAAGTTTTATCTGAATTCTGTGTGTTCACATTAGGTCAGAAGCTACAAAGCAATGTTCTTATGGGATAAGAGTATGTGGTCATTGTTGTTATTTCTGTAGGAAACAGAACATTTCTGTATTTTGGTGAGCATAGGACCTTTTTGAGGGTTACCATAGCTTAGATCTTTTCAAGATGTTCCATTTACACATCAAGAGTATTTATCAATATAGTACAGCTGCCCTGCTCCAGGAACACTGGAGCACAGCCACAACATAGACTTGCACCTGCAACCTTCTGGTGATACATTTCAAACAATGTACCACACTGATGTCTTGCATATGCTATTGGAGTGACAATATGCTTCAGGTAAATTATCCATTCTCTTGTCTGTGGTATAAACCAATATTTTAAGCAAGAAGAAAACATAGCCACCACTTAAATAAACCATAAATACATTAATATTCATCTTACAATGTTAAGCGAAGACTGTGGAGAATGATTGACAGGACAATATGATTTACTAATTTTTGATGATATTTTCGTAGCTCAGAGATGCTCCCGTTAGACCACGAGAATTACGCGATCAGCAGTCACAGCATGTTTGTTTCTTCTTGGTTTCCTGTCTTTGCCAGGAGCAACAAAGTGATGCCCCTCCTCTACACATCTCTAACATCAAGTGGCCAAAGTGAACAACAGTGCAATTTAACCAGCCTCAAATGAGAATTAATTCAGATCCTTGAATGCTGTTTTGCTGATAATTTGGTGCCTCCATAAATGGTAGCTGATTAATTTACAGAGCAGCTGACAGATTTATGAAAAGATATAAACATTCATATTCACTGGACATTCTGTATTATCCAATAAAAATCTAATAACGCTGTCATGTTCTGAACAACATGTGGGGGTTCAACAATAAAATCATCCTTCTGTCATTAGTCAAGTGTTGGCATTATAGAAACTCAAGGGTTGTTCTCAACCTTGCTCCTGATGGGCCACCGGTTTTTGTTTTCACCTTAAAATGACGAACCAATTCAGACCCAGGACAAGGTGAGGAGAGTTCATTGTGTATGCTGCTCTAATTGATACATTAAGTGAAAATGAGTGAAAGCAAAAACCTAGGACCAGGGCTGAAAAAACAAACAAACAAGAAAACAAGAAATATATATAAAAATACAATACTTACACTTATTTTTTTGATTAAGAAAATCATAGTCTGAGGACCTGTATACCATTTAACAACATAATGTATGGATATTTAACGAATAATGATAGCTGGTATAGTATTCCTTATTTTTCAGCACAGATTAAGTCCATTATTCATTCTTTTAAAATAAAAATTCAAGTAAAGTACAGACTTTCTAGAACCAATGCATAGGAACTACTTCCCTACCTCCCTTTCTTTGATGTGCACACTCATTATTTTTTCAAATCTAAAAATACATGGAATCTAATTTAATCCATTCCAGCTACCCTGGAGTAATGTACATTAACATTCATAAGCTGGAAAAAAAGCTCCTCTACCCCAGAATGGATCAGGGTTGGACCAAGCAGATGCTGTGCATCATTATTTTCAGGGCTAATCCTTTAACCCGCCACCTCCAGACAGTGATGCGAATGGGAGGAGTAGGCACGGCACTGACCTTGATTGGCTCCCCGGCGGGGGTCATGACCTCGTCCGAGAGCTCCATCATCTTCAGGGCCATCAGCGCGATCTGCACCGCGTGCGTCTGGCTCTCTTTGTGCAGGCCGCCGGCCACGCAGTACGCGTCCCCGATCGTCTCCACCTGGAACACGGGCACAGGGGCGTCGCATGACCCACTGGGTGCTGTGCAGAGGTCCTTGCTCTTTTTTTATACGTTTTGTCTTCTCTCACTTTCAGAAGGAGAAGAGGCCGGGGTGGCCTTACTTCTGAAGCATGCAAATAATTCACAGGGGGTTTGGAATGATTGTCAACAATCCCATAATAACTGAGACCTCCTGTATCTTAGGCCAAAATGGTTTGCACTGAAGTTCCTGTGTATCGTGCTATGTAGTCCCTAATGAAATTCAGTTGATAAATAATCATCATTAAAAACTACTCAATAAATGCCTTTACACCACCTGCCCTCGATAAACAACTCTGAAGCTGGTCATCTCGGTCCCCACATCGTGTCCCGCATTCGAGCAAAGGAATGGTGCTAACCACAGGTGCAGCGGAGCATTTCCCTTACAACTGAGAGGAAAGGCTTCGCCATATAAATATAATTCATAAACAACAGTGCAGCTGCAAGGCATCTGGCAAGGGAAGTATGAGAACCTATTTTTAGTCCCAGCTGTGAATGTTCAGTCCGGGTCCTAATCTGACCCCCTTGCACGCTCCGAATTCATCAGCACTGGCTGAAAGGCTGATCACACAAGATGGGTAAGCTCTTAATCTGTAGGGACATGCTGATTATGCCTGCGAGGCTCTAATCAGATTGGCACAGTGCACTGTGATAATGCCAGTTTAGTCAGGGCCCATGATGCAGGTACCATCTGCACATTTCTAAGATAAACTGAAATCAAAAATGGCATTTTTCAGAAATCACCAAAAGCCAGGACGGGAGTGTTCTCTTCAGCTTCAAACACCCCCCCCCCCCACCTCCAAACACCTGGACGCCCCCCCCTCCACCTCTTACTCATGTTAAGGTGCTGATAACCTGAATGAACATACTATACTACACACATGCACACACACACACTCATTGTCTGTGTCTACCCTCAGTCAGGATCAATGTAAAGTATCTCTCTCTCTCTCTCTCTCTCCCTTAATCTACACCAAAGGCAGTCTGTTTTGTACCATTGTTTTCACACTTTCAATAAATAACACTTTGGTTACAATGCAGACAATAGGGCAGATGGCTGGTTCTATTTATAATGGACATACTTATTAATCCTACAGAGCAGTCAAAAGGAAATTTATATCGGTAATGTTTGTGGTTTAAAATTAGCTCTATACAACATGCATGCTGTACCATTTTGATCTATATTGTGCTTACTTATAGAGGTATATTTTAAGTTCCACATTAAATAAACAAAAGATGCCATCTAGAAAACCTAAATCAATGACCTGCACATATGTTTAGGATATACTTCATGTACTATAAAAACCCAGTCAAATATATTAAACCTATCTTGACACTTACACATAAACTGTTTATGAAGCTTTTGTATGTTTCCAAGAAACATAAATAAATATATGTGATATGTGTGGTCAGCTCATATCACAAACACTCAACTAAGTTTGCATATTTTTCATTTTTACCAGTCGCTGTTGTTCTCCAAGCATCATGACACAACTATACGGTATGTGAACATTCATACTTTAATATGACTAAATATAAACACTAAATATTTATATTTACTAAATTATACTTTAAAACTGCACATTATAAAGTGAAATATCATTATTCAAATATTTTTGTATGCACTTTTGAAGGTCACGCCGGATAAGTCCACCTGCTAAATGCTGAAATGTAAAAATATGCAGATATTTTTATATATCGGCAGAGGAACACTGCACCTTATATATGTCCAGCTCTCCGCAGTGGTGGTCAAACCTGGTGTAGAGCTCATTCAGCATGGTCACCACCTGCATGGGGGTGCACCGGGAGCAGATGGCCGTGAAGCCCACGATGTCCGAGAACAGCATGGTCACGTGCTCAAACTTCTTGGCCCGCACCGACTGACCCTGCCAGAGCTGCCGGGCCACGGCCCCAGGGAAGATGGTGAAGAGCAGGTCCACGGTCTTCCTCTTCTCCTCCTCCAGGGCCTGGTGGGCCTGCTCCAGGGCGGCCTTGGCCTTGCCCAGCCTCTTCTTCAGCCCGTCCTGGGCCTTGGCCTGCTCGCCCACCAGGACCACGTCCCGCAGGGCGTTGTGGATGGGGATGTCCGAGAGGTACAGGCCCCGCCCGGTGAGCTCCTCCAGCTTGTCCACGCACGGCGAGCCCAGGAACAGGATACTGTTTGACTCAGAAATGAAGATCATTTGGCCTTTCAGGTCCATGAGCTTGAGAGGGAAGGGAACCACAGAACAGCAGGAGGCAGTTAAGTCAATGGAGAAACTACTCACATTCGCAGTGCTTTTCCAATATGGAAATTGAAAATACTGTAATATACTATACATATCTGGACTTTTGCAGAAATATAATAATAAAAATATTTCACAGCAGCATAAGATATTGCAAAATATCTTCGACATGCAAGAATGTCGAACTTTGATAACATTTGAAACAGTTGTAATAAGTGTTTACATTTATTACAGAAATTCTTTTCTGCCCTATACTCACCACAACCATTAAAGAGCAAGGAGGTGATGAGGATGAAATGTAAATAAAATGTATTCATAATTGCCGCACAAACGCACAGCTTGACCTGTAAATCTGTATCCCAACACAGCAATATTTTGAGAGCACTGTTTCAGCACAGGCCAACTCTCTAAATGATTAAATAAATGAGTCCTAGGCCCAGATTCAATCTAACTGCAATGTAATTGTCCGTATCTCTCAGTAACAAAATGCTATGTTTTCATTTCTTACACAATGCTACTGTCAGTCAAATTGTTGCTGACAATGTTGTATGGAAATAGCAGCACAATGTTGCTTGCATCATCACAGGTTTCCAAGAAAAACAACGTGTGAAGGAATATTTAGAATTGTTGTGTGTACCAAGGCCAACTTGAATATACATGTATGCGACACACCAGAAGTACCCATCTGCAAGAGCTGATGAAGATTTCAAGGCAGTCTACATGTTATGTAACTCACAATTAATAGGACATCTGAGCAAATGAACACATATCTTATGTAAATGTGGCATACATAACGCAACATATTTCACTCATCAAAACAATGCCATATCGTGTACCTGTTTAAAATTTGAAGGTCATATGAATAACAAATCATGAAAAAGAACTGCTCAGCTAAATTAACATAAAAAGCTGCCACATTTGTCATAATTTCGAATGTAATTGCTAGGCGAGTGACAGACCATGAGTGACAGCTGTACGAGTATCATCACATATTTGTGAGAAGCAAAATTCCTGCCATACCACGTGACACGTTTGGCAGCAAAAATTAATTTGCTGACATCTGTGGACTTTGACATAAATGTGTGCCAAATAATCTATGAGCAACCCGGGGAAGCATTGCTATGACTGATAATACTGGCACCCAATGGTCTGGTATACGCTGTGTGGGGAACTAACTATAATTTCAACCTGCATTTATAGTATAATTTATAACATAAGCACGCCCAATGTCAGGGTCCTATTCAAGAGTTAATGAGTAGCAAGGCTATATCTTAAAATGTAACGGCTGTCTTATAAAGCATGGCCTCCAGAACAAGTTACGTATACATCACCAGATCATTCCAAATATTCATATTATATTTCAAACTAATCGAGAACGGTTCTGGTAAACTTCAGTTTCTAAGAAATGAAAAAGAAAAAAAACCTTGGGAGAGCCATTGGCTTCTGCTGACCACTGCTTGGAAACCTAATACGGTGGTTAGAGCTGGACTTCAAAAGACCTTACTGTACTAAAGCATACATGACACTGTCATCAGCATGTCATTACCACACTGTAAAAGTTTCATAAACAACTGTAGTCCTACATAATTTCTGATGAGAGGAGTACAGAACGTTATGTAAAAAACATGAAAACTAATGTTTTATTTAACTCTTTTTTGGCTGTCATAAAGGACATTATGACTGCTTTAGTTATAAGGTGGTAAGCCATTTGGATTAAATGTGCCTTGCATGGTTTTTGACGCTTATAAATTTAGTGTGAGAGATCAAACCTGCTTAAGTATACAGTAAAAAGTTCAATGTCGAACTCTAGCACAGTTCTTATGATAAAATGTACTCTATCAGCGATTATTTAATATTAATAATTTTGTTGTGTGTGTTACTCAAAATTAAGGACCCAAAATATTCAGTTCTTTGAAGTATATTTTATATTTAATTAAAAAGGGAACACAAACTTCAAAGTGTGAAAACATTGGTCCTCCAACAGCTGCACTGTTTAAAGGCCTTCATTGCATTATTGTATGGGACCACTTTATTCAGCTAATCATTGGCCTAGATTCAGCCAAAACTTGTCCATAACTTTGATCCAAAATGAAATGCAATTGTTCCATTTTCTTCTTCACCGCCACAGTTTGACATGTTCATTTTGGTGATCGCTGAACTTGGCAGACTATGACCAAAGGGAAAAAAAACACTCGCATGTATTTGTGAGCCAAAGCAACGGACAGATTTTGATTGAAACCAGGCCAGCCGTCTTGATTGAACCAACGCAGTTTCCCACCCTGGTTCAGAAAGTGGATTCTGGAAACCCCGCTCTGCTACAGCGTTCCAGGACAGGAGTTGAGTGGCCCCGTGTAAGCATTTTATGGGCGAACCTTTCCCATTGTTTTGACATTCGGATCTCCTCTCATCCGGGATAATGCCGCCTTCTTCCTGCATAAGTGCGTGCTTCCAGCTGTTGGAAGTTGTGATTGATGGTGCGGTACGCAACTGTTTTAATTCAAGGTCTATTTTTAGTCAGAGCCTTGAAGCAATTTTATGCACAATTTTTTCCTGTATTGGTCTGTAATCTGAATTAAAGAAAGTTATTAAAATAAACGAAATGCTTTACCTTAGCGGCTCCATCACCAGGATTAGCTGCCTGCTTTATTCTCAAAATGAACTGAGTGTTCAGCATGGTTAGGATCCCTTGAAAGGTGCTCCTGATTTGCGGGGACACGATCAGGAAGTGCTCCTCGAACAGCGGCCGCCTCTGGACGTCTCTGCGGTTCAAGCGCCTCCTCAGCCCGTCCCCGATCTGCAGCAGGCTCATGTCCTCGTCGAAGAGGACGTGGAAGGGGAACGTCGCGTAGAAGAGAGACATGGGTATCTCCACCGCCGCGTGAGTTATCAGCGGGCTGGGGGTCAGCCTCCTGGGGTCGGCCACCTGCACCGAGTAGAGCAGGTGGGGCTGGGCTCGGGCCTGCAGGCTGCTGTCCTTGCCGCACGACGGCTCCATCACCACCTCCACGTCCGTCTTGTACAGCACCTGGGCGGCTGCTTTGATTATCCCCGGGAAGAAGAGCTCGGTGGCCGGGTGGGGGTTGAAGTAGTACACCGTCAGGAGGCCCGGGTCTTTGTCCAGGCAGAGGACCGAGGCTTTGTTTACGTAGCCGGCGCTGCTGTCGGGGATCGGAGGCGCGCTCTGCTTCAGCAGGACGTTGAAACTGTTGAGGAAGTCGTGGAGCGCTCCCCCAACTACGCCCAAAATATGCCCGTCCTCCTCGTGGCATGTTTTGAATACCTCTACCCCGAGTGACACTCTCAGGGTGTCCATCTGAATGCCTGGAATTGTTGAAAAGGTCATTAGGGAAACCATAAATTATGAAATTATTTACTAAATATATGTTTGAGACTAAACATGTCTTTACCTGATTTTTCTGAATAATTTGTCATGGTCTCCATTAAGTCTTCTGCATTTCCAAAGCTCCACTCTTGACAAAGGTCTGAGTAAACTGCCGCAGGACTGCCAACAAAAAGACCCAAAAGTATAAACCAATGTAATAATATGCAGTTATACTGTAATAATAAAATAACAACATAAATGTTCATTCAATAGAAAACATTCTTAAAGGCACAATTCATTTGGCTTCTGTTGGGTAGAGTAATAGGTACTGTATGTACCATGGCCACGGAGTTTAGCATCCAAACTTCTTTTCACCGTTTATAAAGCCCAAGTTAGTGTATAAAAAAAAGTGCAAATTTCCCCATGGACATTTTTGCTGCCAGCAGTCTAATACAATTATTGGCTTGTGAAGTGCAGTCATAAACTCACAGCTGTCGCTTGCAATCAATAAATCAGAAATTTTGCTACGAAATTTAGAAATTATAGTTTTGGTGAATAAGTTTGTAACATGGAAAGATACTTGCATTTTTAAAAGTACTGTCATCTTAAATATTGAAAGAAATTGTATAAATGCAAAAATGGGAAACAACAGATCCAAAAATTCATTAATTTCTGAAAACAATCCTGCCCAGACAAAATAACTGAGGATTTAGACGGGACCAGCTTTAAATGCACCAAATTTAAATGAAGCTTATTTACATTTCATTTTTGTTTTGAACTTATTTTTATTTGGTGGCTCCAAGCATCCTCTTTTTCTCAGAAAAAAAAACAACGAAACTGGAAGGAGACTAACACTTCCTGAAAAATGTTGCACAGTAGCTACCTTCATAATAACCTTAATAAACATAGAAAAATACTCTTTTGAACGGAAATATACTGTAACAGGTTATGCCATGCCACCATACATATACATGGTATTATCCCAATATACAGATATAGCAAATATGATAATGATAACATTTCCCTTGACATAAATAGTGGAATAGTACAACCTGTGATACACTTACTTTGCACAAGTGTACATGAATCTTACAGTGCTTATGGAGGGTTAACATAGTTTCTATGTAGGGCTCTGCATATTAAATATAGCAAAAAAGCGAGATCACATTCCAGCTCCAACTTTTGTTTACTTGTTCCTTTGTCTGGTTTCACTCACTTTTTAATGGTTTACTACATGCATCTTTTTTTTTTTTCATTTAAAGGTTGTCTGACCATGTCTTGTTTTCATGAACTACAGTAGTGCATGTTCAACATAGAATGCGTCAAATGACATTCTTAATCTGATTTTTATCAACTATCTTTCATTTGCTTCTGTCATGTAACCCTGAATATGTGCTAAATTACATAATAATGTGCATAAATTACATTAAATTTTAATAAACCAGATATGGTTCCTCAGTATATGTTCTATCATAGAAGTGCCTATTTAGCACAGTTCAAATGCTCTATGCAGTCATAAACCATATACTAAAGTTTCAGCAATTACCTCTTTGGGAGGTTAAACTTATTATTTATTCTTCTCCAAAAAAAATTTCAAATATGAATTCATATAGCACGATAATTATAATATCAAAACAATAACATCATAGCAATAATAATATTTTAAGTGGCCACACACAACCGAAAACATCTATCTTAATGCTCAATTCGTGTCCCTGGCACCTGTCTGAGCTGCAAGTGGGGGGATGGGGGAGATTTAAATTTAATTTTAAGTGTACTGCTGTAATATTCAGTACTGTATGAACCATAAAGCACAACAACCTGGAAATCTGATTTGTATTAATGCTTAAGATCATTGCAATAATTGACTGCAATCAATAGCATTTCTTTCATATTGATGTAAAGAGTTTTACCATATTCTTACCATATCATGTCTAATTTATGTTGTTTCGTCATTCTTAGGAAAGCAGTATGCAGCCGCTGAAACTGCAAATACCAAAGTATGCAAGTTAATAATAAATACTCAATTCAGATGTTCATAGCAATACTGGCCAAATATGAAACTTGGTGAAAAAACGGATTCTATTTATGTCGCCAAAGGTCCAAATATTCAAAGGCAGAGACAGGGCAGACAAAACACAGACAGGGTGCATTTTAAATTCAGACAGCGCTTTACTCTACTCATTCACAATCCTGATGATTGATACAAGTCTGATTATACATTACCTCAAAAGTGAAGCCTACGTCCATAAAAAAACGATAAGCTTTATTTACCTCTGGACACATTAACTTGCGGACGCTTTCTCCTAATGTATGCAGATTAACTTTGCTTCTGCTTGTCTTTCGCTGAGGTAATGTCCCCGGTAGAGAACCGCACACCTCATTCGATATTGGCAGTGTGTCCCCTGCTTTTGCACATTCCTTAGACTCTCCTGGTTCTTCATTTTGCAGCACCACAGAGAATGGACAGTCCCCGCTAATTTTTAGTTCCTTCAGTTTTGCGCAAAACATTCTGAGCGACCGACTTTTCTCCCTCCCAAACACAATTGACTATTTTGTCCACCACGAACTCCAGAGTCGTGTCCAACTCATGACAGACAGCATTCCCACACAAGAAGATGTCCACAGAAAGTGCAAAACACTTGCATGAATCCAGTGCGTACTTTCTCTTTCTGAAATTAAAATATTTTTCAAGAGATCAGTAGCCTATCCCCACGCCAGCAACAAAACGCAGGATTCATAGTAAATTCAAGGGCAAATGATGAGTGAAACGATGGTACCACTGTCCAATGATAGTCCACGGGAGATCCTCGATGTGGCCAATCGATGCTGAAGGAGGTTGGGCTCGCTTGAATGCGTATAAAATGCCATGTATTCTGCAAGCACTGAACCAAATAATTGCTTGAAGATAATGTGAGTGGAGAGCAGTCACGCACGAAGGCTCCGAGTACACAGTAGATTTTCACGCATTTTTAGCATGCATTTGAAATCATTAATATATATGCTGAAAATAAAAAAATATGCTGATTAAAGTGGTGCAATCGCTGAGTAATAGCATGGGTAACATTTAAGGGCAACGTGTTCGTTAATTTAGGGTTGAACTGCACACTTTTATACACGAATTTGTAAACATGGTAGCTGTTTGGACAAGCAAGGACTGTGATTTGGTTTGTTTTCATTTGGTGCCCAATGGTTCACAAATAGTCAGTGACCTAGTAGCGCTGATCGGTCTTCAGAGTCTTTTTCCTGAAGCTCCTGCGCGCTCACAGCAAGATGAAACTATTTGTAATTAGCCTATTGCACAATTTATGTCACGGTCTGATGAGCGCAATGAAATTACGTCTAATATTGTCCATCCAACCCTCCTCACATTGATGTAATGGCTAAGCTTCCGAAATATGGGCTATAATTAAAATTCAGTCTTCCCCAAAATCGATATTTCTGTTCTCTTCACAGTTGTTAGTGATCTGCATATAAATATCTCAAAACTTACAGTAAATCACATACTCATGCCACCTATTAGTGGTGAAATGATGTTCTTATGAAATAGCAATAAATCACTTCAGTGTATCACATTCAGATATAAATGATCAATCAACCGCATGGACGCTAAAAACATGGATATCCCAAATCTATACACAACTCTATTTCTAAGCAACACAATGACATATAGCATTTCCTCTGAAAATAACATGTTAGCTATAGTGATACCGACAGTAATAGTATGTAAATTATCATTAGCACCTTCAGCAAAGATAACAATTTAAATGGATATAATTTCTTTAATAATACAAAAAAAAAAATTAAAATTAAAAAGAGAAAAACATGTTGAGGTAGTGGTTCTTTAAAGACATTCTCAATTGTCCCAGATGAATCTCAATGTTACAAATTCATAAATATGAAATTATAAGTGAAACATTATTTTCCAATGCTTGTTTTTTCATCTAAAATACATCTAAAAATCTATAAATATATATGCGTGAATACTCGTGCCCAGTTACATTAAATGTTATAAATTTCTGACTGCAAGACGTACATAAATATAAACAAAGCGTAGCAAATGAATACCCCCCTTGCCATTAAAATTATAAGACCCAAGAAGGTTTGAAGGAATTGTTTTCACGTGGCACAAACAGAAATCTGGATTTTATCTAAGGGAACGAGAGCCTCAAAAACGTAACGTCAGAAGGATCCGCATGCCTTTCCGTTGATATTCATCACTCTGAGCTCCCTTTAGCAGGATGTTACAGTAAACAGACAGAGCCATCCAAGCTTGTCTCCCTGTCACCTTCACATGGTAAGCCGGGCTATATCCAATGAGTGCGCATAACTGGCAGGCTGACTGAACCGAGACTTTTCGGATTTACCACGTGATCCATCTCTCATCGTTCGCCTCATGTTAGTTTGGCTCATTCCTGCATACGAGATGCATTCCAGGCTGTGTTTAAAAACAGTTTTCTCCCTGTTGGTTTGGTTTCCATAGGATATCACATTACTCACTCTTAAGCTGGGCTCCCAGCCATTCATTTGTCTAGTATATCAGATTGCTTCTGGAGTCTACCTTTTATTACTGGATAACTAAATAGGCCCTCATGTCACTTGGGATTCATGGAGCTATGCTTATCAAGCTGAAGGAAGCATCATTTGCTTGTATCTTTTATGAAGCAAATGCCCACTGTCATCAAGAAGAAATTTAACATAAGATATTATTTAACCCACAAATGTTTACCAATGCTCTGCCAATTAAGGCCCACAACCGCAAGTCAGCAACTGTAAAAATTTAATCATGAAGCAAAACCATAATTATTTACATTTTGTATATTTTACACCATTGTTGGAGAAATGACTATCTGAATTCATAATGTTTGTTTTATAATTTGTGATGTCAGCACATAAGGTGCATATTTCACTGTTGAATGGTAAGAGTCCTGTTGGGTGTAATTCTGCAAATCTTTTAACCGCGTTCTTTATTAAAATGATAATTTGCTAGCAGCTGTGTTTTTTGAATGAGGTCATGCCCAGCGTACAGTCATCATGGCTGTGGCTGTGGTTTGTGTCATTAGCTCACCATGCAGCCTGTGATGAGACTCACCACCAGGATAATGATAACTGAGTGCATTTTCCTTCAGAGCTTACGCGCACAGTTGCACAGTTCTGGTGATGCTAGCAGGAAGCGTGGGAAGAATAATGAGCAGGAAGGGAGGAGCCTTCTACAATCGGTTATTATTTGTAATGTGCTTCATGCAAGGATGAGCATCTGGGATGACCCACCAAAACAGTTCATTAGCATGACAGCACAAGCCTACTCTCCCATTGCGCAATAAAATCCTGGCATTTGAGAACTTAATAAAAGTATTTATGTTTTTATTTTTATTTTCTGGACTTCTGTTTTTAGCTCTTTTCACGTTTGAATCGATTTTATCAGATGATATCTTTTAGATTTCTGCTGAAAAAAGCTCCAAGTAAGCATTGAAGAGATGCTTATCAAATAGTCCATCTTATTAAAGGAACATTATTATGAAATAATTCAATATTTTGTCTATTGAACCAAGAAAAGAAATGCACCTGCAATTGCTCTAATTAAGGTATAGCCATTTTATAACATTTTACATGTAATAGATGATCTAGCAAGATTGCTCAGTGAAAACATTTCATGTTCACATTGTTTATATCTGTGTCACATCATTAATTGTTCCTTGATCTCCGAGTAAATACTGAAAACTTACTGGTATAACCCTACAGCTATTATGATCCAAGTTTTCTTTACATAGGAAGGTTTCATTAAATACAAAACAAAATACATTTTGTTCTTAATGTTGTGGATGTCACACCACACTCAGCAATGTTTTTTGGAATCAATAATTATGCATAAATTCTTGTGTGTAATATAATCAAAGTGTGCATGTTCCTAACTCTGAGGTGAAAGGCATTTTTCTCAAAATCTTACATAACATGTTTTCTTAATTGTGGTGATGAGAGAGTTTATTGTGTTGTGTAAGTGTCTAAAAAAAGAACAAGATACTTGTTTCAAGTTATCTTTAAAAATGTATTCCAGTTATATTGAACCAGAGCCTACATCCACATAAAATGTTAAATTAACAAAGCAGATTGTAAGGGGGACTAAACATTCGCCAGAATTTGCTGTTGCGTAATTTGCACTTTGCCAAAGTTGTTCATTATTGAGAAAACTTGAAGCAGAAATTGAACTTGAGTCAATTTCCCCCACCCCACCCCCTCTTGTGCCAAAGTGATGAGTTGTATGTGGTGTGTATGTGTGAGGGGGGGGGGGGGGGGGGGGGGGGTATGGGGGGGGGGTATGGGAGGTGTGGGGTGTCAGAAGAAGGCCACAGCTCAGCTGGCTTGCCATAGTCAATACTGTGAGTCTTCACACCACATAATGGGAAGTGAAGTGGCTTGTTCTGAGGAGCAGGCTTTCCTCTGGTTTTACTGTAATAAACTTCTCTACTAAAACACCAAGGTTTTATTTTGAACTATAATATCCTTGCTTTTTATGAACTGAATTACTACTTTGATTTACTTAAAGCCCATAACCCAGCCACCAATATGTACTGGGTTTCAAGAACATTCCTGGAATGTTAGGGTACATGTTCTTAGCACATGTTAGTCCAGTTTCCTGGATTTCTTTTCTTTGTATTGCACGAATGATGCTTCAGGAATAAACATTATTCTAGTTTTCTTTTTTCAAAGGTATAAAAAATGTAAATGGCAAATATTGATTTGTGTGATTCATGTCAATATCAACAGCATTGGCATTAACAAATCTCCCACTTCAATATTTTAATTCAGATCATTCTGAAAATGCATTTGACAGTGATCCTCCATCAAGTTTTTGTTCATGAAGATGTGGATGTTGACGGTAATTTTGCATAAATTATGCCTGGAAAGTGTTTCCTTCTTCATTTATTTATTTTCTCTGTGACTTAATGACATAAATGACAGATCGATACAGTGAAAACTATACATAAAACAATATGTACTGTACGTTTGTGCATAATGTATAAAACCTTCACCAGCTGCACAAATTTACATCCTGTCAGACATGCACCAATAACCCATAAAAAACATTCAGAACAACAGCAAAAAGAGGATGCACAGTGTTATGAAAAAATAAATCAGTTTAAGAGATGTGATTTTTAACTTAAAAGAAATATAACACATATCAGCATTAAACATTTTTTATTAATCATTCATGACCAGAGATCAATGCACTGTAACATCATTGGCATGAACATGTGTCTGTGTGTGTGGTTGAGGGGATTACCATATTTTTCCCAGGTCTGTATATAGGTATACTCAATATCACAGCACGAGTGATGCAGTATCGGAAGAGTATGTGATTGGAATTGCTTATCGTGAAATGCCATAGCAACAGACCTGAAAACAGGCATTCCCCAGGGGAAAGCTCTCCCATTTCCTTGTCCTGAAGACTGCAGCCCTGCTTATGAATGTTGATTAAATTCATCTCATCTACCCCCCATATTTGTCATACAGTTGTTTATGTGTTTGGACATACCTGCTGCTTATTTGTAAAGGCTTCCTGGGCAACAACAAAGGTAAGAAGTTGAATTGAGAGGATTTCGTCCTCATATTTTGTTCGTATTTTCTGACCTGCTATATGTGTGTGTTTGTTTAGAGATTGATTGACAGACAGACAGACAAACAGATGGATAGATAGATAGATAGATAGATAGACAAACAGACAAAAAGACAATACAATAGAAACAGCTTTAAGTGCTAAATCGCAGTACACCCAAATAGGATGTTAATGCTGATATGCTAATACTCGATGGACAATTTTTATAAGTTATTTTTAGCCCTACCTAACAAATGAAAACAATAAAAATCTGATTTTGCTCTTAGACTTTCCCTCGACATAGTGAAAATGGGACACTTGGAAGGGAGAGTAGGAATAGACACAGCAACAACAAATTACATAAGAATGATACTATGCCTTTTATAACCGGCAGTACACAATATTTGGCCTTTCTTCTCAATCTGAAATGCGCAGCAATATTTCTGAGGGCCCGGTCCATCCGTGCAATATCTTCCAAGCTCAAAATAGCTTACGTGCTCTTTCCCAGCTCCTGCTTATTTTCACCCCACAGCCCGTCACTGCAGTAATCTGATCAGTGTACCTCTCTTCACATTCGTTCCTTAAAAAATACACTTTCAAGTTTCCGACATCCCTTAAATGAATTAACGAATAAGAATGTCTAACCTACAGAGGTCAAATGAGGAAGGCACGCCATCATTACGTGATATAAAACTCAATTAAAATGGTTAATGAAGGGGCGATTTGGGAAAATTTCCCTCCTAGCGGTAAACAATAATGTGATTAAAAAGAATGTGAATTAAATGAGGCATGAATGCTGTGCTTGACCGTGCATTTGACAAGCTGACGCAACAAGCTGTTTATGTGGTTTAAACAATCTAGAAGAAAGTAGCAAAGTCCGCTCCCTGCAGAAAATCCGGCAATGCGGTCCCTTATTCATGTTTCTGAACTTCATATAAATGAGCCACTAAAGGAACTGTGTGCAACTGTTTTCCCCTTTCTTTATTTAGACACAGAACTGAACATACGCTCACCATCGTATGAATCTCAATCTGATTATGTAACTGCCAACAGTTCATGCAAAGAAACGAACTCCTTCAAACCAGGGTGCGACTGAATATTTGAATGTTTTTTAAAAAAAATGTGCAGTGGTTAAAATTACTATCCTCAAAAATAACATTAAACTATCCATTTATAATGAATTTCATCATGTAAAGTTTCCTTGAGGAAACTCAAGACATTTCGAAAGGGCAATATATAGACACAGGACTTCAGGGATGAGACCTTTGACTTGACTGGGTTGCAATCAAGGAAAAACTATTTGCAAAAACAAGGCCTTCACTTTCAACTTCTGAGATGCACATTGCGTGCTTTCTCAGCGTCCCCTCTAACTAATTGCTTCCCTCTGTTTAACCCTGGGCCAGATCCATGGGAGAACTGACACATCAGAAAAGGAGCAGGTCAGATTTCCAAACAGTCAGTGCCAAATCAATGTGAGACATCCGCTCTTCGCAACGTCAGCTGGCATCGCCAACCTGCACTTCCAGCCCATTCTTCCCCAGCAAGCCACAACCCCTGAAGCTGCTCCTTTTCCATGGTTTATTCATGTGCTCCTGCGTAACGTCTACAAGTGGAATGTTAACTCATCAGTTACCTTCAGATTCAAGGCTGGGTCTATATATTTCAATGCTTTCATATTCTAGTTTCATATGAACCTGAGATCTGGTGCTGCCAAATAGAAGTAGTCATAAGTACAGTCCATAAGCATTTGGTCAGTGACACCATTTTTGTTGTTTTGGCTCTATTCTCCAGCACATTAGAATTGAAATGAAACAATGAATATTAAAGTGCAGACTGCCAGCATTAATTAATAAGAGCATTTACAGCCATGCCAGGTGATCCGTTCAGGAATTTGTGTAGCCTTTTTTATACATGGTCCCCCATTTTAGGGAAGCAGAAGCAATTATACAATTGGCTATTCAGCTGTTGGCTAACTGTGAGATGTTGCATGATTAGTTCATGCACAAGAAAGCTAACAAAAGGTTGAAAGTTGATTCTAGGTGTGGCATTTGCATTTGTTGTCTGTTGCTGTTGTGTCTCAAAGGGAAGACTATAGGAGTGTCAATGCTAGTAAAGTAGGCCATCATGAGGGTGAGAAATCAGAATAAATCGATCAGAGACATAGCCAACAGATTGGGTGCGTCAATGTCCTCAACTTGATACAGTATAAGAAACACATTGGCGAGCTCCGCAACAGTAAATTACCTGGTAGCCCTCAGAAGACAACTGGAGAGCATGACTGAAGAATACTTTCATTTCTCGCAATAAAACGGATCAAGAACACTCTCCAGGATGTAAGCATACAGTAGATGTTTCAAATACTACCATAAAGAGGACTACAAAAGCATAACCTCAGAGGGTCCACCACAAGAAGCAAACCACTGGTGAGACTCAAGAACAGAAGGGCCAGGTTATAGTTTGCTCATTAAAAAGTGCATTAAAAAACTGTAGAGTTCTGGAACAAACTCTTGTGGACAAATGAGATGAGTATTAACCTGTACCAAAGTGATGGAAAGAGGAAAGTATGGAGAAAGGAAAGATCTGCTCATGATCCAAAGCATACCACCTCATCTGTGAAACATGATGGAGGCAATGTTATGCCTTGGGCATGTATGGCTGCCACTGGACCTGGTTCACTTGTCTTTATTGATGATGTGACTGCTGACGACAGCAGGAAGATGAATTTGGAAGGGTACTGAAACATTTTAGCTGCTCAATTCCAACCAAACGCCTCAAAGCTCATTGGATGGCGCTTCATCTTGCAGCAGGAAAATGTGCCCAAACATTCTGCAAACATTTTTCAGGGACAAAAGAGGCCAAAAGAGGTTGGACCAGCCAAATGTTCTTGGCTGGTCAAACCACCCAACCTGAATCAAATTGACATGTGTTTCACATGCCAAAGCCAAGACTGAAGACAAAAAGCAACCAAAATAAACAGGAGTTTAAGATGGCTGCAGTAACCTACAGATCTGGCAAATCATTACCAGGGAAGACACCCAACATCTGGTGATGTCTATGGGTCACAGACAGACAGGCAGCTGTTGAATGCCAAAGATTTGCAATTAAGTACTAAATATTTATTTAAGATTATGTTAATTTATCCAATTACTTTTGGTCCCCTAAAATGGCAGGACTATTTATGAAAATGTAATTGCTATATACAGATCATCCGATATGTATGTAAATACCCTCAAAGCTGACAGTCAGCACTTTATGTCATATTCATTGTTTCATTTTCAATCAAATGTGCTGTAATACAGAGCCAAAACAAGAAAAATTGTGTAATTGTCCAAATACAGACTGTACTGTATGTCTGTACTCTGTTGTTAATAGGCTGAACATCAGCCCTGAGAATAGCGATGAGCTCAATAGTGATCAAAGCAGAGTGGGGTGAGGTTAGGGGAGGAAAGACTGAGTTCAGCCTACTTGATCACAGTTCCTGTATTGGCAGCATGTCTGTCTGTGTTCGCTTCACAGCCAGCCAGCCAGCCTGGCCTGCAGTGTCCCAGACAAATAACTTTCTCTCCACAGCTAGTCTGTATGAAAATACAGTGTCATCAGTGTCTTATCTGTGTCATCAATTTACCTGACCGTCCTTTCTTCATGATCAATGTGCCTCACCACTTCATCTGTGCTTTCAGGCAGTTGAAGTCGTTCTGCATGATTTGCGCTCTCTCCGAAGTCAACATACCTGACCTCCCCATAGTCAGCCTGTCTGGTCAATGACCACACAGCTCACTCCACTACACACTCATGAGAAGATATTGTCATTTCGTGACACTGTTCTGCCCCACTCCATTAACAAAATGAACGTGACACATTATGTTGCAGGACATGACCCTGCAAATAGAAATTTTAAAAAGCTTTCAATTACAGTCACGTTTATTTCTCTCTTATCTGTCCTCTCCCAGTCCAAACAGGCTTCTTTGTTTCAAATATTTTATGTGCGGCCTAAAAGGATTGTGCCAGGGACAGTAATCACTCCATAACTTTGAGAAATTGAGGGCCATCTGGCTCTTGTCTGGCTTGAAACTTCTGTCGGTATTGAAATGAGATCTGAAACGATAATGGAAATAAGATAGATCATTCTGCTTAATGAAATCTTAAAAAGGAAAATATTTCAGACCAAAGACAGTTTGAATTTTTAAAAAATGCATCCATATCTGTCCTGTAACTGAACATACTGTCTTTATTCAGCATGCCAAGTACCATTCTCAATAAGAAGCACAATTCTTCTCTGAATTCAGTGAGTGACTTATATATGGATCAGAAGAGTGCTGGATTTTTTTTTGTCAGTTTGTACTTCTCAAACATTTGATACTGAATCTATGCATTTAATTCTTGTAAATATTGAAATAATTAATATTCAGCAAGCACATGATTAGGCTTTTTACATACAATATGACAGCCAGGCATTATGTAATATGGATAAGATGACTGTAATGTCAATGTTAATGTAAAAAAAAAAATTAATAAAAGAGGAGCTTTACCAATCATGTCGTACATTCATAAATCCAGACGATGATTGGTTGATACTTCATAGCTATACTTCCAGGATCCATGAGGGAATTACCGAGTAGTAGCCACAGAGTATCAAAGAGTCACTGTCAGTGTTGCTCTATTGGTTTGCTACCAACTCGTTGCTACCAACCACATGCAGATGTCCTCCAAACTTTTACTTGTATCCATTGTACTTAACCTGAGAATGTCAGTGTTCTTAAAAGGGTATCTGGAGTAAACAATGAAATTCCCACTGAGCTTCTCCACTGGCCAGAAAGCTTTTAAAGCAGCACAATATAGTTTGTTTAAATAGAGTGTCATGGTGGCTCTTGGAAACATGACATGCCTAATGCCCAAATAGCAGCCTGGCTCCCTGACTGTAAAATACAAAAAGGCGACTGTTGGTTCATGTTGGCCTGTGTGTGCACAGCTGTCGTCAGATTCACATACAAGGAATGTTTGTCGAGCACTTTGTACCCAGCTACATGGCAAATGCCAACACCAGAGAGAATAAAAAAGAAGGTAGATTTTTCTGGGGGAACATCCTGTCTCAAGACGAAAAGGGTGATTTCCAGAACACTGCAATGGATATATAAAGGAAAATGTATCTGTCTGTTGGGGTCTTTAACACTTTAGGATGTTGGTGTACTGATCATGTTGTGCATGACTTTGCCATGTTTCACAATTTTTAAATTATCTAAATAATATTACATAATTACATAATATATTACTTTGTAATATGATATACAGAATTGTATGGGTTTTTCTCAATTACTATCAAGACTGTAGACAGACAAGGGTTACGTTGATTGTAGCAAATTTGTAGTTGTAGTTGATTTGCTAAAAACTAAGCTAAAACACCTATTTCACTCTGCCCTTAAAGAAATTATTTTTCTTGCTTCTTTATAATCAAGCTACGTGGTTCTCACTGGATATCCTTCTGTCAAGCCCTCTTAGTCCCACAAAGAATCCCAGAAAGAAACATTAAATATAAGATTGAATCCTGACAGTACATTTACATGCATTACATTATTGTGCACACGATGTCGCCAGCTGCCTCCTTCCAGACTACAGCCAAGCTAGCACAGAGCAGGGTCAGAGGAAGACCTTTCATATGCAGCTGAGAAATGCAGTCGACGGCCGCCCGATCGACCAGCAGGGGGGGTCGGTGAATAATGATGAAACGTGGACTCCTAACTGACTGAACTCTCTTATACCCTGGGCGATGCAATCACTAATTGCACATCGCGCTATCGACCTACCAGCCACAGCCGGCAGTAGCCCGGCACAAATTTGATCCTAGGCCACGAGGCTCATCCATGTGCCACAGCACAGGGTCTCAACAAGAATGAGCCATCCAGCAGCACATTACTGGATCTTTTTAATATTTCACAAAACTTTTTAACAAAAGGGATTGTTTTTCTTGTAAATGGATCCTGAAATATAGCAAAATGATCATTTGTGGAATGCAAAATAATACGGATATATTTTATTGCCTTCGAATGAACCAGTTTTACATTATGGCGCATAAAAATACCATACTGTTAAAAAAAAAATAAACAAAAATAGAATGGGTAAAAACACAAGACTTCAGATGAGTATTGATTTATTTAGTGGCATAAATAGATGAATAATGAATCTTCTTCGATTCTTGTCCTAATATATGCACAAGCTGAATTACTTGCTATGGACTATGAGCTGTCAGCATCTGGTAACTGTTGTGGAGTTGAGTCACTGTAAACTCTACCCTGTGGGAAATTATTTTAGATGCCATTACCACTGTGAAAAGTCCTGTCACAGTCTGTCAGGTAATCTATACGCAGAGGGACATAAGAATCTTATTTTTAAAGAGAATTATAATCATTCAAAATGAAAATGCATTTTGCCTGGCAGTATTGCAAATGGTTTGATGTTAGAATTCAATAAATAGCTTCGCTTTTTTATGTTTTTGGTTTTGGTTCTCAGATGTCACGATTCACCTAGTGCTGAGCCATTGCGTGCAATACTGATTCATTTTGCCTGTGTCTGGATGTTCACATGAGATCACATCGCTAGTAACGGTATTGACTCATGGGTGAAATGTATGAGCGAGCTGGATTCAAGCAAATAATACCTTAGGTATTAATAACCATATTTTCCGGGTCTATTTCGGATAAATACCATGGCTCACTCCAAATGTTTTATGCTATTTTTTGATGCCAGACCCTATGATCCCAGAAACTGCCTGTGGTAATAACTTGACTTATGGTTTATCTTTAAACCATTCCCAAAGTGATGAAAAAAGGCTATACAAAGTGCTGGGAATATTTTATTTAGTCATTCGTGGGTGGGTTTTTGAAGGATTTCTTTTTAGATCCCATGCCAGTGCTTTCAGCAAAAACAGGCAGAGGGAAAATCAAATGCTACACTTCGGTATGATGCCAAACTCATCCAGGACATTTGCATAGCTGAAATCTGCTGTGATGGCCCTGCATAGACAGACATTAGATGCACTGCCCCAAGCACATGGTCACTGAAGTGACACTCACGCTAGGAAGGACACATAACAGATGTGTGTGTGTGTGCGCATGTATGTGTGTGCATGTGTGTGACTGTGAGTGTATGTGTGTCTTTGTATTAGAATTTTTATATGCGTGTGTGTGCAGGTGTGTGACTATGTACGACTGGGTCCATGTCTGTGACTGTGTGACTGATGCCATGAGAAAAACTGATGCAGCATTCAATCAGAGCTGTTCTGGAAAATTATTGTTACTGACATCTGCTGCACCATGAGGGGTCTTGATATTTTGGTCGATCCTTTTCAATCCCCTTGCACCTGTCTCATTCCACAAGCTATGTTGGCTAACTGTCATTCAGTTGAAATAATTACTGTGGGTAAATATCAAGTCTAACACAAAATAAATATTTGGACGTATGAAAACCAGACAGGACATCACCATTGAGATCTTTTTAAAGGTTTATTTCAAAAATTGTATTTGTTCATTTCTTTCTGACATCTTTATATCAATTAATTTTCATTCATAATCAGTCATCATTAAAATTTAAATCACTCAGCTTGTTAAACAGACCTCCCGTGCATTCTTTTTCCAGCAACACAGGCTCAGTCACTGCAACAATAAAAGGCTTAAAGAGGGGCTGCTATGTGGCTCATCTGGTTAAGGCACTCGTTTGAGTGCAGGGATGAACCCAACCATCTGCAATCAAATCATGTCTGTACCAAAGTTTATTGTGGCTATTGAGATGATTGACAAGTACACTCGGCTTAACAGCAAGTTTCATTGATTTAATTTTGAATCCATTCTTTTTCAAATAAAATTATCATTTCTTTTATTTCATTGCTCAAAGGCTAAATCGGATATTGTGACATTGTTGTGACAGTGTCATTATGAAATGATAAATGTTGCCATGAAATGAAAAACGGAGAGAAAAAAGCTATTTGGAAATCTGATATTCGGAAATGTACCTTTATGATATAAAAGTAGTCTCTTGAAAAAAGCCATTTAAAAAAAACGGATATTACTAAATAAAAATGGAATTAATTGTAACAATGTTGTAGTACGATGAAGTAGTATTTTCTAATGAGTTAAGTATTATTTGATTATTCGAATTGATTAATTGAATTATTTCACTATTTATTGACCCATATAATAATTTATTCTTGTGTGTTTTGATAAAAATTGGATTTGATCTCTTACAGCATTTTGTAGTGCATCCCATTTCCATAACTGTATATCGCTGGAAAATACATAATAGGTCACAATGGGAAAACATGCCACTGCAATAGTCAGTAGCCATTGGCAAATCTATGTTTATTATATATAGCATATAGTAGTTGCATTGCACCAGTCACACAAACCCTTTGTACATATGTTGTTACATCTTTATTTGCCTAATGCAGGTTATGGAGCTGCTGTGTAGTATACATCCATAAAAACCTAAACAATAGCCATGGCGGTGTGTAGCGAGCAGATGCGCAGTGTAATGGAGATGACTCATAACACCAGATTTAGCAAGTCTGACATTAACTGGGAACGAACAAACAATGAACACGCGCCAGACTTTCTGTGTTTTTGTGCCGACTGCCAGAAAGTGAGTTTCACGCCATATAAAGGACTCGGGTTTAAAAATGTGTCTCATGCATTGTCGAGAAATGTAAAATTAAATAGCGTGCTTAACACAAATAGGTTGTCAGATTGCTTGAAAAGAAAAGAAAATTGGAGGAGGAGAGTCTAAAGAGGTCATGGATGAAACTGCCTGAAAACATAAAACAGGAGGATGCGCAGAGATGCTGTCCAAATGCACCCCTCTTGGCAGAACACCTTGTTGGTGACATAACACAGCAGAATTATCTATGCTTGCCTCAAGAGGATGCTGCATGAAGGCAGGCCTGAGCAGTTTGTAAAAACCGACATACCTCCATGATTCGCCCTGCTATTATGAGTAATTGAAATAGATTGCCCCTGGGCAAGCCACGTGGACAATGTATTAGAGCGGAATTTGTGGAGAGCCCACCATATGCAACAATCATCCTTCCCTTCGAGATGCAACATAAAAATAAAAAAAAAAACTAACTAATATTCTCCTAAAAGGATTCTTCCCACCTACACCTCTGTGTTTTAAAAGCAGGGTGGGGGGGGGGTTAACTGAAGAACCACTCAGTAGTGATTGCGTAACCTCAGCATTAGATCGGGAGACAGGGAATGTGCACTGATGCTAAAATAATTAGATAGCGTGTGTCCACATCCATCAGCATTACTTTCAGGGCCCTTGGCTACTACTAACACGCAGGATTAGCAGGCAGCAGTCAGCACGTAGCAAGGAAAGCATCAATACCTGGAACTGGTGATAAAATAAAGCCACTTCTATGGTCACTTACTGACCTAAAGGGTTCTCATCCTGTGTACACTGTCATTGGAAAAACACTGGTCTATTTCAGAAAACCAAACAAAACTTATGATGCTGACAGAAAATAAAGGTGCAGCTTTGTTTCATTTGCACAACTGTCTGCTTTGCACATAGACTAGATTATAATGCAATAAATAGCCTAATGTTTAAGTTACTGCACAAGCTAGCTTTCACAAACATTGCAGCATCAAAAAAATTTAATCAGATGTAGGCTAAACAGTGTTATGGTTTCCATAGTTTAAAAAAGTATTTTAAAAAAGATTTGAAAACAGTTAGAAATATAATTACAAATTCCAAAGCACAAATCCATCATTTAAAATAAAAAGCAGGCAAACAAGCGTTGTAGTTGACAAGCAAAATATGACCAAACGACTGAAATGAATCAGGAAATGTAATATTTAAATAGCGTAGGCCTAAAACCACCATTCAACAATATTCTTATTTCTTGGTGGGAGTGGGGAAATTTTGAAGTCTGCAGGTCTTGATGCACTTTTCTACAAATAGTTCTACAGCCGGAAACATCCAACCTAGATCCCCTTTGTTAATTCTGTATGATAGCTCATTTATCTAATTCGATTTGTGAACAAGCGAGATAATCGCTCCACTACAAATCGAACGTTAGGTCATTATTTCTCAACATGTTTCATTCCATTTCAAAGGATGAAAAAGCGCCTTTTACAACACAGCTACATGTATGTCAGCAGGCCCTTTTTAAAATGAGATCTTTTCCTCCCTCTTATGATCCATTCTGGAACTGCTAGTTCGCAGCGGCTTTTTGAATAACACGCAAACAAGCACATATGTACATGAACCTCTCGAACAAGCACACATTGCTTTTTGTGTTAAATCATTAATTGTTCCCACATTGCATATGATATTAACCATATGCATTGAACGATATATCATCCTTAGGACGTAATTCACATTTTAACGCATTATCCATATTTTTCGACGCGTGATATCCACGGAGCTATGGCGATGTCTCAAGTTAAATAAATGAGAATATTAAAATCCCGGAAATAGGTAGCTGGAAAGAGGTTCACTTCCGTTGTGTTCCGTCTCCCTAGAAACAGTCACATATGGCTGCTGCGATTAGTGGTGAAGGCAGTCCGAAGCGAGCTTGCAATTTAAGTTTTCCTGCCAGAACCAGCCGTGCATTTCGTATAAATGTATTAGCATGTATGAATTTATTGTAATACTATTACGCATTTGTATTCATTTTTGTGGAATTCAAATATAATCCAAGTTTTATTTAAAAAATATATAGGCATACGTTTATGATAGTCTAGCTAAGTAATTTCAGGTAGGTTGCTAGCAAACAAGCGAGGCATATGTAGCTGGCTGTTTTTATCACTAGGTAGCTAACAATAGTTTGTGTTGCTAACATTAATATTCACCATCAGCTATAATAACTACAGTGTCGTTGTCTGCATTGTATTGGTACCTGACAACATAAAAATGTGTATACTTTCAGTAATTATTATAAACTAGCTGCTTCTCTAGATATAAGTCCGCTAAATACCAAACGTTAGCTGCCAGCTGGCTACTTAATACCGCAAACGCCTATTTATAACTGGGATAGCTCAATTAACTCATCTGAATGGCATTAAAATGGAACGTTACCCGGGTAATTTAGCTGCGCTATACTTGTTTGCTTGCTAACGAAGTATTGGCAGTTCAAGTATTTTATTTTTACAGAGATGGAAGAAGACATTTTGAGCACAACACTTGCATACAAAAAAAGCCCCAAGACCTCAAAGAGAACATCCTTCCAGGTACACAAGCAGAATGAAGTCAGTTAGCTAGCTAACGTTGTAGCCATTTGAGTCTTTGAATACCACCAGCCTGACATTAACGATTTCCTACCTATTTCTTTTATTAGCTGACATAGTTAATTGATTAAAGACCACATCAGAAATATGCATTTCGTATTTCTGTTTTACTGTTTGTATGAAATAACATAGTCTAAATAAGAACACAATGTTTTAACAACACAAGTACATTTATCAGGATATTTTGTATTATTATTATTATTATTATAATAACAGAGTGTGAGTGTGTGTGTGTGTATATATATATATATATATATATATATATATATATATATATATATATATATATATATATATACATACATTCCATGTACATACATGTATGTGTGTATTTCTCAGGATGAACTACAAGCTGCTATCACTGCCAGAGCACGTAAGATGAACACTGAAGAGAGTTACTCTTATGCTGATGACTTTGATGATGATGGTAAATAATCTGAAATCTTGTACAAATAAAAATGAAATGCTATTTTTCTTAATCATCAACTTATTTCTGTTTGTGAGTTGATGACCGCACACATGTATTTTTCTTAGAATGCCCAGACTTACAATATGCTTCGAAATTAACGTGACACTCCTTCCATCGTTTTTTTTTTTACCCTGTAGATGCATTGGAGCAGCTTCTGAGTCTGAGGAAGAAGAAGATGGACACGTTCAGAGCGGGAAAAAAGAAAGCGGTGGAATTTAAGGTGTCCGACGAGGACCAGAAAAGCGCAAAGCCGAAGCGGGTGTCCTTCATGAAGACCAGACGGAAAGGCTCCCCCACGCCCAGCGGCTCCTCGGACCTGGGTTACACGGAGAGGGGTGAGACGGAGAGCGGGGTGAGCGGCAGCAGGAGCGGCTCCTCCCAGTCCTCCCGCTCCGACAGGTCCGGGCCCAAGTCCGTGCAGTTCCGCCTGGAGCCGAGCACCTCGGATGGGAGCCGGTCCGCCTCTCCTGGGCCCCCGTCCTCGCAGAGGAGCGAGGAGAGGCAGGAAGTAGTGACCGGCACGGAGGAGAACTGGGGAGAGGTGGGTAAAGAGAGACAGGAAACGCCGACCGATGGGGAGCGATGGGAAAAGGCGACGGGCGGAAAGGGGAAGGAAACGGAGACTGACGGACGCAGGCCGGTGGGAACACCCATTGCGGAGGACAAGGAGGGACTGACGAGAGTGGAGAAGGAAGCACCTGTCCCTCAACCCCGAGAACGAAACGTCAGGAAGAGCCCGCGCTCAGGTTATAGTGAATGCCGGCTTTTTCTTTTTTCTGCCAATGTGCTCATCTGAGGTCTTAGTATTCATATCGATGAGAGACCCACTGCGGTCAAGTCTCAATGGTCTTGACTTTTTTATAAAGGAAATAAGTTTGTTGCAGATTATAGAAATGACAAGGTGCATTATGTGGTGCACAGTGCCCTCTTGTGGTGAAAATATATAAAACCTCCTTGTAAGAGGGGGTTAGGGTTAGGTTAGACTCTTTAAGATATTCAAGAGAAATTAAATGGGGGAATATTAAACTCAGTCCTTTTTTACGGTTTGATAATTGTTTCAGATTTTCCAGGTTTTTTATCGATCCAAAAAACCCCTGATTTTATGTTTCTGGCTGAAGGACAATTTCCATAAGGCCAGTTTTCATAACACGTAATCCAGTGGTAACCAACCCTGTTCCTGGAGATCTACCATCCAGTAGGTTTTCATTTCAACCGTAATTTGGCACACCTGACTCTACTAATTAGTGGCTCAATGAGATCTCTAACTTCTGAATGAGGAGTGCTTTGTGAGGGCTGGACTGAAAACCGGCAGGACAGTAGATCTCCAGGATCAGGGTTGGTTACCACTGCCGTAATTCCTTTATACTGCAGGATAGTCACCATGCCGGATAGTCACGAGAGGAATTCAGATTAAGTTCATGGGCTCAGCAGCTGCTGCCCAGCAGGGTATCAGAGTTGGGGACCTAACGGTGACAGACTCAGCTCCTCCAGCTCTGCACAACACTGCTATCACAGTCAGATAAGGAAAAACCTACCCCCATTTCCTCCTTCCCCCACACACAGGCAGTCCCCTCAGGGAGGAACGGCCGAAGCCCAGGCCCCGGCAGCGCCCCCCCGGGGAGGGGAGCCAGGCCGAGGAGAGCGCGTTCGGAGGGGAGGTCAGCCGGCCGCCCACCTCCTCCGTCTCCATCCCCCTGTCCTCAGCCGACAGGGCCAGCAGCGCGTCCTCAGCTGGGGAGACGGAGGCCTTCAGAGATCCCAGCCCTCAGGTTAGCCTCCTTAGCGCAGCGGCCTCTGTGAGCCTCAGAGCCAAAGGGAACTACAGCACAGGAACTGTGGACAGGAAGTTAAATGTTCTCTCAGTGCATTTCAGTTTATTTTACTGTTATATCTTGTGTCAGACATGCATTATCTTATAGAAAATGATTGGTTTGTTTGGTTGGATATGGGACTTTCCTGTTTGCTTGTCTTGGCATTCCCATATTGATAGCAGAGGTTGTAGCGGTTAGAACAGCCCGTGAATACGGCTGGACTTTCATAATTTGGAGGACAGTGGGGAAGAAGTACGCTATTTAAAAAATGCTTCTGGCCCATGTGTCTGTGTTCCAGAGGACAGAGGAAGACCGGTGTATCTCCTCCCGGTTCAGTCAGTGTTCATCATCAAGAGGACAGCTGTCGGACACTTACAGCAGATCTACAGACGCGTTGGACGGTGAGGGGTACATTTTTAATAGTAAAATCTGAGACTTTCAGCATATTTAAGTGTGTCTAGGTTCTTTTCAGAACCTAGCTGTGATTTTTGTTCATCACTAAATAATCACTACTGACTCATCTTCAATTCTTCCGAATCTGCACAGTCCCCCGAAGTCACAGATCTTTTGTGCCATTGCAAGAGTCTTCATATGAAAATTCAAAGCTTGAAAAGTCAAACCTGTATTTTGTGGTTCTTTTCAGGTTTGCCGGAGCAGGACAAGCAAGGCAGCAAGGACGAATACAGTTCCACGTCCTTTGAGGTTAACCAGGTTGGAAAAACAGAGCAGCCATTGCCATTATCAGACATCCCCCACTACACAACACTGGGGTATACAATGTGCAGTAGCCGTCTCAACCGTGGACAATTGGTATTTTTTTAAAGTGTCTTTGCAGAGTCAAATGTTTTTTTTTATCAGCTAATTTAAAGAGTTCCATTTAGTGCAATAAAAGGCAGTGATTCCCTGGCTGGTCTTTTCAGACAATGATCAGACACATTAGCATCTTGATACAATTGACTATAATTGTTTGCCGTATTTCAAATATTCCCATTGTACAAGTGTCTCCAAAGGATCTGGCTTTTCGAACAATTTAAATTAATTAACACAGAAAGGGCATTTAGGATTCTGGAACATTCTTTGGTGCTGTGGGGTGCACTGCAGTCAGTATAGAGCACTGAAGTGGCCGAGGACCTGATAACATGGACGTTTGTGGTTTTCCCCAGGAGGATGATGAGAGAGACTTGAACAGCGGTAACAGCGGACAAAGTCACTCCACAGATAAATCACACGATAACAGGTGAGTGCCTCTCTTTCCGGGCCCTGTCAGTGTCTCATTTTTTCTCCCTCAGCTATTAAGTAAGCGGTTTGCACCAAAACAATGCTCTGCTGTCATATCAATGTCAGAACGTTCATACGACACTGAGTTCGCATGTTTTAATCTTTAATGATCTGCCCAGCAGAGCGGTATCAATTTTCTTTGGGTTTTTTTGTGGTGTGCCACTTAAGTGTGTAATATTACCCATTACACCACAAATGAAGAAAACATTTGCTGATTTCACGTTGCGTGATTCTGTGCATCCACCCTGTGATTCTGTGCATCCGCACTGTGTGATTCTGTGCATTCGCACTGTGTGATTCTGTGCATCCTCATTGTTTTTTTAAGCTCTCAAGGCCAGAGCAAGAAGAGGCCTAAAAGTGCCCTGGCTCAGGCTGCGGAGTCTCGATACCTGGGGGCTTTGAAGGTCCTGGATGACCTTGAATCTCAGATAAAATCCCAGCCCGATATGGCAGACTCTGTCCGGGCCACTGTCTACCAGGTAAAAGATTGCTTTTCCCACACAGCCCATATGCTGTTACTGTGTACTTTTCTATATTGTCATGTATTATTTTGCAAACGATTTAGCATACTTCATTACTTTACATTTTCTTTTTCATTTAGCAGATGCTCTTACCCAGAGAAGCAAACATAAAAACATAAAATGTATATAATTAGTTATTCTTTTTGGGTAATTAATTGTACTTCTTGGTGAAATGTACTCTACCTGTCATGTATCCATGTCATAATGAAAAATGAATTATTTCTTGTTCACATTGATTTTATATTTCAAAACAATTCACAGGAATGGTTGAAATCCAAACAGAAAGTAATAAAGGAAGCAATTAAAGTTAAAAAGCTGGAGGAACAGTTGATCGAAGAGAAGAAACAACAGGTGGGGACATTTTTTTTTTCAGATTTCAGTTGGTCTGGATCAAAGGCCCCTGTGAACCATTCATTACATGGCAGGGACAAATTTCTAAAGTGCATTTACCTCTCTCTGGATGTGTACACCCAAGAAATGACCGTATAGAAATTCCATTACCCTATATATTCATTTTTATTGCTTTAAAACAAACACTTTTGGCTACCAGCAGAGGGAGCAGTCTCTCCATTCTTCCCTGCAGTGCTGCAGTGGCCTACTCTGGAAGTGTGTGTGTTTGTTTTTTCATGGACGTTCTGGAACTGTCCCACTGTTTTCCATGCCCACGGTCGTTAATATTTCAAGGCTCCTCTCTTTAGCTGTGAGTCATTAATGATTGTGCAAAATATTGAGAGTGAGTCACTGGCCATATTACATTACATTTATTTGGCAGATGTAAGTGCATACCGAAGGTCATTGAAGCAACTGCAAAACACAGGTCCGATAAGGTACAATACTCTTTTTGTGATAGTTATTCATAGCCATGGACACATTAAGTCCAGTTCACACAGCAAACATTACTCTGACCTAACCTGTGCTCAGTCAAACTGGGAGGCACGACAAGCTACAACATCAAGGTAATGATACAAGCATATTGTCGCATATGTGAATCGCAGAGATCCAGGACAGATCAGCGGTTACAAATGGGGTAGGAGGCGGTGGCTTAGCATGCTGAATCACTATGGTTTCCGCTGGGGGAAATGGCAGGGATTGTGGGGGTGTGGAAGTACTGTGCATCTGTGGCCGCTGTCATCTGGGGAGTGAAAGTTGTGCTGAGCATTTTAATGCTGGCGACCGTCTGGTATAGAATATCTTTTAGTCAATTTGCTATCTGTCACATGGGGTTATTTTACTAGTTAATTATCTGTCATAAGGTACTATCCGTGCTCTATTTAATTTGGAGCAGTTCTTCAAAGAGTGGATTTCAGGAGTCATGTGAAAGATTAGTCAAGTTGGTAATCATGTAAATCAATCGCGTTTCCCAAGTATCCAAAGATTGCGATCCCACGATCAAATCAATCTATTTTAGTTTCATTAAAAGTGAGTTACATCCTTCATCTTAATGATAACTTTATTCATTTCCCCTGAGTGACCAGCTTCGTTGAAGAAAATTCATTGATATTATATGAGACTCTGTGCATACCCATTTTAGCATGCCATGAATAAAAAAAGTATTGAAGGTAGGGAGTCTGCTCTGTTTCTGAGCCTTTCCATATGGGTAATTCTGGGTATGGAATTATGTAAATAGGGGCAATTATGTCTCTTAATTAAATCTTCTCATGGATTGGATCAGCACACCAATACATCTTCAGGTACGTGCTTCGTTTTCCGTACTTTCTGTCCTTGGGTATTCCGTTTGAAGCCAGCACCTGCCCTCCCTTACAGGAGGAAGCTTCCAGAAAAGTGGACGCCAAGTCGTCCTTCGCCGCCTGGAACGAGAAGAAAGCGGAAACGATAAAAGCGAAGCTAAAAGAAAAGCAGGAAGTGATGAAAAAACTCCAACAAGAAATGGAAGAAAAAGCGGAGAAGAAAGAAATGGCCAAGAAGGCAAGCTTTGAATATTTGATCATAATGAATGTTTACCTCACTGTGTGGACTCCTGTTTGACTGCCTTAGTAAAGGTTCTTTTCTCTAGTGCAGACAGGGCCACATAGCCAAGATGGAGCAGGCTAGGGTTCAGGAATTGTGGGTATTTGTAGGTCACTGTCGCATTGGTCCCGCAATGTGCTACTTTCATCCCACCCACCCACACGAAACATTTCTCACTGCTTCCACATTGTTTTTTTTTTTTCACCTGTCCTGTATTTTCCCATATTTTTTATATTTTGTATGAAGGAGAAAAAAGTTCACAGAAAAATGGTAAGTGTTAAATCAGCTTATGTGAGTTTATGTGAATTTGGCAGTTAGCATTTATGAAAATAAATCTTTTGGTGGATAAATTACTATAAAACTTGATTTCAATTCTGAGCGGTTTCTAATTTTACAATCAGGCCTACAGTACATTTAATAGCATTTTTTTCTGTTCGAGTAGACGGGTATTTGAATACAATACTACAGTAGTACATTACTACATTATCTCTTTTCTTAAACAGACCAATCCCTCTACCAGCAGTGTTTGCCCAATTCATAATTACCAAGCATTCTTCTGCTCTCATCTCTGACTCCCGCCCCCATCAGATACATATTTTCCCCACTGATTTAAAAATGGTTTTTTCCCCATTCTTGTTGAAGTAACGGTTATACCTGCTGTACTGATACCTACTTGTGCGTTTCAGGCCTTTGAGAAATGGAAAACGGGGCAAGATGAGTATCTTAAAGAGAAATACAGAAAACAAAAGGAGGCAGAACAGAAGCTGAAGCAGAAGAAGGAGGAGGAGGAAGAGGAACGAAAGAGAAACTGCACGTCCACCCTTTCAGAATGGTAAATACCCAACTGATATCCGGGGCCTTATCGAGATGGTACAGAATGATGGCACTAGTATATAAAATAACAATGAAATTATAGCGAATGAGATTATATATGATGAGATTGCATTATTGATAATAAAAGTTATTGTATAAGTGTACTAAAGACATTGCAGAGGACAGGAAGCTTTCAGATGTTGGCTGTCAGTGATGTGTTATCGTTTAAATGTTTGTAGTGCTCAAAATGTATTTCAGATGTGTGCACAGGTCAGGATGTATTCTAAAGCTACAGGCATCATTTTACTTCATAATTTGCTTGGGCCTGTCAGTTAATACTTTACTGAGGGAGTAGTGGACAGTCATCTGCCAGACTAGTGGCAGAGAGCATCAGGTGTGCTAAATGTGGAAAACCAAGGGCGTGTGACGCACATTAAGCGAATTCGGAAAGAATCAATTTTTGCAGTTAGAATGGTGAAATGTGTATTCCGACTTCCTCACTTGCGCTAGCACTTGCATGCGCATTCACTGACTGCTGTTGAATGAAGCAGAGGCATTAATGAGCATAACCAAAAAGAGGCATGGGCTTGATGTTCACACAGTAATAAGTCCAGTGGTAATTCAATTAACACAATCAAGACTGATCTGGCTATAGTGGACTCATGTAAACTCTGCAAGAGTTGATTTTAAAAGCATCTTTTATCCTACGTAACAAAAGACAAATAAAAACTAAACAATTAGTAGGTGCAATGGACATACTTCATATAGGACTCTCAGAAGTTCTGTACAGCATGTACTGAGAATGTACATCATTTATGAAAAACTGTTTCACAAATGATTCAGGAGTCACGTAAAGAAGAAGGACATCCTTGTGGAAGTAAGGAGGAAACGCAGAGAAGAAAAGATAAAAGAAGAGGAGGAGAAATATATGAAAGAAGAAAAGGGTAAAATGGCTTTAGAGATGTATGAAAAATGGCTGGTAAGTACACAGAGGGTGATTCCATCCTCCCGTTTTGTGGTTTGTCCAAAAGGGGGAAAGACAACACATGGTGAAAATTTAGTAAAATAGTATTAATGTTTCCTCTGCTTTTGCAGTAAAGGATTTAGCGTTGAAAGAATGCTTTATTCTCCCAGCTAGGGTGTCGGATAGCCCCAATGACAACAGCCTGGGACAGCACCTATTCTGTCTTTGCTGATAGTGAACCACAAAACTAAGAGTGTTGTAGGCCATCTAGCTAGCCACCTATAATTGCATGAGCAGGGTAGGTGTCCTGCTTTGGTGGCAGCCTTTCAGGGGTCATGCATGGCAAAACATGGCAAATCGTCCTCAACTTGGAATAAAATGGCCTGACCAGTCCCGGAAAGTCTCATCGCTCTAAGTAGTGCACTTTCCGTTTCCACAAGTAAAGTTTGGGAAACAAGAAAGGAATGAAAGGTCTGAGTCTAAATTCCGTACTCTATAGGGCTATATGTTACTAATGATTTTTCAGTACCAGTATCTTAATGTGAATCATTGAAAACCACTGCCATATCTTAAATGAATGTTAAATGACTTTATACTGGATTGGGTAGGAATATTTGGCTGTGCAGATGAGGTGCTTGGAAGGCATTAGGATTGGGAAACAGCTCTGGCTGTGGATGAAATTGTGAAGTGACTTATATTGTATTGTGTGGTTGGTAATTCTTCCAACTGGCGAAGTTGGTTTGTCTAATGTAGACTTGTGTCTAATGTAATCTGGTCTAATCTAGATTAGACTGGTTCCCTGGCAGGGATTGCACTCAATTTCAGTCACATTGCTTTCACTGTTGTGTTCCCAGGAGGCTCCCTCTGAATGATTTGTGTATGTGCATGATTCTGTTCCAGGTAAAATAGCTGGCTAACGGAATGTTAGACACCACTGTACAGAATGAAATGTTCCAAATATAGGCTAGAATGCTAACTACCTAACTAGTGATATTTTTGGAACTAGGAATGAGTTATTTTATTGTAATGCACATTCACCATGTGTTAACTTTCCTTTAAAGATGCAATACCGGTTTAATTTGACGTCATTGGCCACACAATTTGAGCGTCGTCCTGTTCTTACATTTCTATTGATACCTGACTATTTTCACCAGATTAAAGGGACAGAACAGGCCTTAAACTGCTAATCTATTTGATATTTGGTGGTTGTCGCATGCAAACTGCTAAATGTTCTTTGATATTTGGCGGTTGTCGCATGCAAACAAATAAAAAGCCTTGATATTATTCTTGAACTAATCTTGCATACATTGCAGCCTACCGTATTGCATCGTTAATTTTAAATAACAAATTTAATAGTTAGTTTTACCATTTTGAAATTGTTCTTTCAATCACATCAAATGATTACCAAACTCAGCCTTATGTTTCTTAAATTTGTTATAGACAAACCACAGAGGGTTGATTGAATATAGCCAAAGGTTGGGCCTCTTCATGTAGCTAGAATACTGCTACCAGGCTCTGCCTAGAAGTGTCATCTGCCTGATAACAGTGGTCTCTATGGTGCTGTTGGATCTGATGTAATAAAAACATTCATTTCAGTTGTATGTGTGCAGCCCAGAGGTCCATCATGGATTATGCATTGAGGGAATAGATCCAGGTCGGAAGTTATCCCTCTTTTCTCCTCCCCCCACAGAAAAGGAAGGAGCGCCAAGAGAGAAGAGAGCGGACTCAAAGAAAGATACGCGCAATTCTCCAAGACGAGCCCCCTCCTCCGTGGAGCCCCCCCAACAAAACCGTACCTTTTGGAAGATAATCATAACCGCTTATTTTCTCCACTCAGTCGCGTCTGTGTTTTTATATCTGTTTTCTCCCTCGCACGAAAGTCGTAATTTTACACTGAATCACACAATTTAGGCTCAAATGTATTGCATGTGCTTTTGTTTTTTTATGATCTAGAGTACTGTAAATGACTGTGTTTTGCAGAAAATATATTTTTCATTGTGTACTTTTCATCATTGTTTTGTTTTATTTTACTATGCACACTGTGGGGAAGAAATATGAGCACAACCCACCATGCATTACAGCCAGGCATTCATGATTTTCTGATCATTTTCTTCCATTCTGCTTTTGATTTGTGATTAAAAAAAAAAAAGAAGAACATATTCTGGCCTAATAGGAACCGGTGCACCTGATTGTACATTGATGTCCATTGAAGGGCTTGTAATTAGCCCGTGCCTTTTCACGGTTTATTTTTAAGCAGAATTACCAAGAGGCTGCTAAACCAGACCCTGACAATTTTGCCGCCCGCACAAAGCAGCTAAAATTGTGTGGCCGTTTTCCCATGTAATTTGTGTTGTTTCTCCTGCTTCTCCGGGGGCTAATTAGCAGGATTAAAGTTATAATGGTGTCCGTCAGCCATGTTCCATTCAGAGGCAGCTTCTCATCCGTGAAGGTGTGCTTTCAGATCCTCACTTTGATAATTCGACAGAAAAGAAATGGGAAATATATATATATTTTTTTTAACTTTCATGAATAAATAGACCCTCTTTACACACCCTTTACACGGGGTGGTTGCATTCACATTGGCGATGGTTACGGCAGTCGAGCCCCCATCCCAATGCGTGCAAATAAATCACCTGGAAACCCGTAAAAAATGCTTTGAATGCAATCTGACGTTCATTAATGAGGCTCGGCATATTGGAGAGGCGCGCTGACGCACGGTCTGGTCACCGTCACGGCGGACGGGCAGGCAGCGGACCTGAAGCCCCGGAGAACTCAGGTGCGCGCGCAAAACAGTTATTTTCACGGTCTGTTTGGATGAGGCCATCTCAATTTTAAGTAACCTCTGGACTTGCCAATCTTGACTGTGTGATGACCTCAATTGACCTGTTCCACTGCGCGGTTGCGGTATCGTCTGCCATTTCCTTGATGTTTGTTTCTGTATGCATTGCAAGGTAGAAATGTACTTCACACTCTGTTCCAGAACATTCTATAAAGTCTGGAGATAGTGGAGGCCATGGAAGCCATTTCACTTCATCCCGGTATTCATGAAACTCTTGAATTTGTTTAGCAGTGCATATCTTAGATTGTGGGGATATCATAACAGTCATTTTTGAGGCTGTAATTTTGGGGTATCGAGCAATTGTCCTGTTAAGTGGCCATGTTGATCTTTGGCTTGCAAACAATGTGGCTGAAAATCAGTCACCAACTATTTGAGCTGTTTGGGACTCTTTGATACATACTGATAATTGTCTTTCAATTTAAAATGACTTGCCTGTGTAGCTGCTGTTGCAGTTATAAATGAGTTGCTTCAAAGTTGAAGTCCTTTTTCATGTGGTGATTCCAGTATTTTGTCCAACCCCTTTATAGCTTAAGGAAGCTTTTCTGGATTAACCACTTTAGGCCTGAGCGATTGTTGGACGTGACATTGTACTCGTATCTCAAAGCTAAATGTTTTGTTTTTGTGACTAATCGCTAGATCATGCCAGCTCAGAGAACATAATGGAACTTAGTTACCAAATGCAATTAGTGTACCATAATGTATAATATGAAATCATATGGAACAAAGCTCACACATGGCAACACTGTTCATGGTGTAATAGTATTCAATGCATGTTGTCATGTTGCTGTGCAATATGCTCCAGTGCTGTATATGCATCTGGTCTACACAAAAAAGATTTGATTGGGTTGTGTGGGGAATTGCCAAAGTGAGATAGAGTAGCATTGATTATTTGCATTACCATGTAAAGGACCTGTTGCCGGAGACATAAAGAAGACCAATCCCCTTGTCAGTTACAGTCTTGATTAGAATTTGTTTTTCAACAATAGGAAGCTGTGTACAGTTCTTATTGTATTATCTCAGTCAAGACCAAGCCAAGGGGGAAAATCTGCATTTATTACACATTCATTAGCGGCGAATTTGGAGAGTGCCCAATTTGAAAACCTTCCAATGCAGCCATTGTGTGCCCTAATGTACTCAGGGGAGACCACAGAAGAAGCTCTACAGCGATTTAACGTCAGAACACAGCAAGTGCGATTTGTGTAAATGTCGGTTCTTCATACTGAAATATTCAGAATGGGGAATATTTTCATTTTCTTTTCTTTTATATGTGTTATTAGTTTTCTTCCAGCAGAACCTGTCACTTCCCTGAGTATTTTCAGAAAACTTATTTTCCTAGAAAAGGAAGACATTTATTGTTTCTTTCTTTTTGTACAAGTGTTTTACAAGCCTTTTTCTACTAAAAGTGACAGCATCATAATTTTAGAGCCATTCCAACATAATCTCAATTCTCAAGGATCTTTTCAGCTTCCAGAGATATTTTTGTTGCAAAAATGGTCAGAAGTGTTCATTTAAAAAAAAAAAAATTCACACACATCACGTCTCTGCTATTGTGTATATAATAATGATACTAACACATTTTATATTGTCCCTGTGTGATTTCTTCAAGATCTGGAATTACTTCATACACTTAATTTAAAATGTTTGCATGTGGTGGAACCAACATTTACTGTCACTTTTTTTTCTCTGTTTAAAGTACAGTAATATACAGTGCAGTATTTACAGCTAACTGCTGAAATAAACGAAACACCAGCCATAGTATCCCTCTCTGTGGCATTCCCAGCAGATTGTTCTTGATGAAACTGCTCATACCCTTGATTGACATTTCTAGTCACCTGATTCAGAGCTGCCCCTTTGTTTTCCCTTTCGTCTTGAACCAATGCATGGACGGGGGTATGAGATTTCAAGCACAGCTGATGATGTTTTTCCCTCAGTCCATGCTAACATCACCTTACCCATTGTTTCTCATGAAACATTAGCTAGTTTTAGCACTTTTCATCACTGAAGCTCCTGCTGGACATTCCTCAACAACAACCCCTCTTTCAAAGTAACTGAAATTCTGTTCTTCTAACAATGTTATACTTTCCATCACTGTTATTCAGGTGTTTCCTTTATTTTAGCAGTTACATTTATCGATACCTTTTGAATGGTAATGAATGTTCTTGATATTGTGTCTTCAAGATTTGGTAAGTGTCACTGAAAATGGTGTTTAACATAAGTCTTTTACACAAAATTCTACATACAATTCAATTTTAAAGAAGGGTATTCTTTTTCAACCGGTAATAATGGTACTTATCTATATATTTATTTAATACTTATACAACTCAAGCCAACACATAACATGCATAAAAATAGTTACATTACTTTTTTTTTTTTTTTTAAACAAGCATGTTGCATAACACATGATTAGGTCACAATTGTATTTTTTTTCCAATCACCACACAAAGCAAAAAGCTACACTGTGCTGTAATATGTTCAACGTTACATCAACAATAATAGAGTACATTTTACTCTTGCACCTCTCATGTAAGAACAGTTCCATTCCATTCCCTATTCCATTTAGTGCCCCTATACAAACTCTGTCAGAGGTGTATTAACACTGCATGCCAGCAGAGAATGCTAATTGATTTGCACATATCCTTGCAGGTGATAAAAACGTGCACCACATCATTAATATCTGCTCTGTCTTTAGACACTGATGGCCTTCAAATCTAGAGACTCTTCAGCCTCCAGGGCCTTTTTGGTTCCAACTCTCCCGTGAGCTGGAGGGTGGACGTATTCGTGCCTCCGCTCACAGTTGAACACGGCCATGAACGCGTCCCTGTAGTTCTTGTTCATCCACCCGTACAGGATGGGGTTGGCGAAAGTGGAGCACATGGCGACGATGTGGAAGACGGTGTAGAGGAGCTTGAAGTCCCTCATGTCCAGCACGGTGCTGTCGGTGTCGGCGGCCAGCTGGAAGGCGTGGAAGGGCAGCCAGCTCACGGCGAACACCGCCACCATGACGACCAGCATCTTGGTGGTGTTCCGCCGTCTCCGGTGGCGATCTCGTCCTCCCGCCGGAGTGCCGCGGCTCTTCAGTTTGCTCCATATCTTCACGTAGGCGAAGGAGCTGATGGACAGGGGCAGGCCGTACTGCAGGAGGAAGGCGAAGATGCCGTAGATGGTGCCATCCCTGTGGCTGCCGGGCCACTTCTCCATGCACACGTGGATGGGCTGCGTGGGGGACAGATTGAACGTCGCGTATTCTCTGAAGATGGCCAGCGGGCTGGCTAAAATGGCGCTGATGACCCAGGTTACGGCAATGATGACAAAGCACATGTCCTTGGACATTTTGGTCTGCATGTGATAGACTATGCACCTGTGTCTGTCCAACGCAATGACGGTCAGGGTCACCGTGGAAACGTGCACCGCCAGACCCTGAGCGTACGGGAGCATGAAGCACATGACCTGCCCAAACTTCCACGAATCCTGGAGGGTGTATATCAAAGTGAACGGCAGACATAAGGTGTTCACCAGCAGGTCCGCCATTGCAAGATTTGTGATGAAAAAGTTAGTGACGGTGCGTAGCGTTTTGAATTTGTATACAACGTAGATGACGAGGGTGTTCCCAATTACTCCAAGCAAAATGATTATGCTGTAGGCAAGGATGAGTATGGCCTGCACTCCAACGAGCTTGGTGCTGTCCTCCAGACCAAGGAATGTGTTGTCATAAAGCACAGCAGAAGTTGTGCAGCAGTTGGAGGATGCAGCAGCAGACTCAGTCACATTCTCTTCCCTTCCTAAATCCATTCATAACATTGCCTCTCCAGACACCAAGATACTAGAAACAGATTAGAAACATAATGGATTGTTAACCTTCCATAATTACATTCAAAAGCATCTTTCAATCTCGAATGTGGATTTTCCTAGTCCCATAGGCCAGGGCTGTCCAACCCTGTTCCCGGAGATCTACTGTCCTGTAGGTTTTCATTTTGACCATAGGCTGGCACATCTGATTCTACTAATTAGCAGCTTGCCGAGATCTCTAGCTGTTGAATATAATGTGCTTTGTTAGGGCTGGAGTGAAAACCTACAGGGCATTACAAAAACATTTTGTAATTACAATAAAATAGTAATAGTGATAATTATTAAACACTAATTCATATTAACATATAAATTAAAGGGATAGTTCACATTTTTTTATATTTACAATACGTTTTAGCATGTTTTGCTTGAATCAGGCACTGTTGTTGTGCGTAAAGCAGGACATTTTAGATGCAACTGTGTAATAGAAATAAAGAATTGCCTTTTTCTTTCTTTGTTTAAAACGTTTGAAGAGCAAGGGGAAAAGGGGGCTGGGTTTTTGGGGCTGATGGAATTAAAAAAAACGCAAGCTTCCGTTGATTAGAATGGAAAAGGAACAGTGTGCTGAGTAGCCCTGAACCTTTTTGAGTGGCATATACCTGATTAAGTGGCCAATTAAATTAGTGTGACTTAACCTCCACACCTATGTGACAAACCATATAGATGTGCCTATACAGCCATACCGCAAATAAGTAACGTTTAGTTACTTTAGGTACGGACACAACTTTTGTAGTGGTTGAATTACTGTGTGAACCCTTTCTAGTTCATTTATGGTTCTCTTGTAAGCAATAATTTGAGTATGCCGCACTTTTGGTTGTAGCGTCCCCTCCTGGAGTGTTGTAGCGAAACGTTACTGCCTCACTTTGCCAATACCTAATACCACTTAATCTGGGTTTTCCTGTGTGCATGTAGAGTCGGCTGATTTGTTTTACCGGACCCTACCGGTTTACTAAAGGTGGTGGTAGCATGCTCCCTGTTAGTCCAATATGCCCATATTATCCGATATTTCCTGGTTTAATTGCAACATTTATAATTACAGCTGTAGGTTATGGCTTCCGGGGAGCTGTTGTCCAAAGCAAGACAATACATTTGTGAGTAATATACCAAAGCAGCTTGTAGGGGACCGCTATGTCTCTAGAGATAATTTAAAATTAGCTTACGTTCCACCGCTGCGTTCAAGGAAAGAAGTAGTTTACCACTATGGGGAGGGTCGGTATAAATTTAACACATCATAAATGTAACAATAACTTTTTGTATGCTGCTGCTACAGTAGACATTTCAGGTTTGTACACGCGCAATTCAGTCCTCAATCGAGTGCCAAAAGAATGGAGCAATTTGACAACCTTCGTGGGAAATATTTCTTTTTAAAAAAACCCTGAGCGCGGTAAGTAAAGTATTTTAGGATATATCATTTTTATTTACAATAAATCAAATCATACATCGTTTTAAGCAGTTATTTGTTCAAAAAGGTTTTAGTATGGTTTTCTGAGTTAATTTGAATTGTATGCTAGGTGACCAAAAAACATGATCTCATCTGTATTTAATGTAAAAGCGGTTAAAAATATGCCGCCTCTGAGTTGCTATAACAAACAACAAGGGATAGTACCCAGGGAGGTCATGGAGAGGGCTTCAGATTTGGAGTTTAAGGACACTAGATGGTGCTGAAAACCATCTATATGTGGTCTCATTATGGGGAGATCTTAGGCAATTTATATGGTGTTTAATACATGTTAAATACATTAATTATTTGTTCAGTGTTTAGGCCTAATGTTAGATGTGTTCAGTTAATTTCCTTGCTGCGTTGACATAGCGTAGGCTATTCTGGATGCCCACCGTGATTAATGGAAACAGCCACCTGATCACCGGCATTTATAATAAGCACACATCAGATTTGTATACTCGGCTATTTGCTTTGAAAAAGCTTACCTGGGCGTAAAGAAACAAATGAAATCAGTTTTACTTGTCGATTTGGACGCTACCACAACTCACTTCACGGTAAGTTACAAGGCTGCTTGTGCGCCACTGTTTGCGCGCAGTCTTTCTCATAAATTAAGCCCACTTCTTCATAATCAAAGGATGTGGCTGGTCTCACGTTACCATTGGAAATGTGGTTTTTTTATTTTATTTTTTCTTTCTTTTTTAACATTTTTAAATTAACAGTTTATGTGCACACTCTCCATACGCGCATTATCTGACGTTTTCATTCACTGTTGAAATTATTCCGCCCCTCTGTTATATGCAGAAATGTCTGTCACGTTAAATTAGAATTTTTTTTTTTCAGGCCACTGATAGGATGGGGCCTCATGAACCTGGTGTCAGTCTCTTCGGAATAAATTTGTTATATACATTACATTAATGTGCGATTCAATTTACTGTCCAACTATCAGCTTTCTATGGGCACACAGACGTTACAGTGGCATCCTTTTCTAAACGTCCCTCTGAGGTAGGCCTATTTGGATTGTCACTTAAAGGCAACTGATACCCGACCATTTTCCTGTAGCTCAAAACTGTCTGCTTAAAACCCTTTGCGTCTTCCCAGTTACTTTGTGTAATTGAAATGACATAACCCATGTGAAATGATTTACATGTGCCAACAAACCATGTGTCTTGGCCACGAACTACATACAGTCAAAACAGGAAACCCGTCAGGTGTACTCTGGACGGCTACGAGTTAGTTACTCCATAGGAAGTAAGTGCAGTACACACCCCCAAGATTGGCAGGACAAATGCACGCATATAATTAATTGAAATCTGTCACAGATATTTGGTCTTCTTGGGAAATGTTAATGAACGTGGATTCAGAGTTGATCTGTAAGTCCTGGCTCCACTGAAGTAAAAAAAAAAAAAATCATTTGTGATTCATGGAGTTTCACGAGAAAAACTTGTGGAGCCCCATCAGTCACACTGCAACCGGGGTATTATCATGCTCCTCACGTTTCAACGCTTTCATTTCCTACTTCAATTTGACCATAAATGAATGTGTGGAATGGTACAGTTAATTATTGCTGAGTATACTTTCAAAGATTTCCGTATTGCAGACCAGGAAAATCTGAAGCAATCATATAATTTCGCGAAAGAGACATACACACCACTGATTCCAAAACGTGTACTTTCTAAAGAGAGAATGCTAGGATATCCACATTCAGGCAGTAGTCTGTTAAATTAACGACTTAATGTAAAATGTCAATGCTCCTGTTCCTATAGTCCACGGTAATATAGCCTACCAGAACTCTTTCCTAGCCAGATTATTATTATTATTATTATTATTATTATTATTATTATTATTATTAGCTCATGTGTTTGTTTGTTTTACACAGTGTCACCAATAAAATTTGATATCATCTAACATTAGGTTAACGACATTGAGGTAACGGCATCATATTCTGAAAATACAAAGGACAGAAGTATACTCACCTGTTCAGTTATACAGTCTGCAAAGGATCCACATGGTAAATACTCACGCTCGACGTCCATGAAATATGAGGTCATGACACTGATAAAGTCATAATATATTTAGTGTTTTCTTTCTTTTTCGGTCAATAATGAATAATTCACAAACGCATTACCAATTTCAATTAGTTTCAGTGGTCTGAAGTGAGCTGTTCAACATGTATCAAACTGAAAAAAGCGTAACTTAATCTTTAATTGTGAACAGTCATAGGCTACTCAAAGAGCTCAGTGCACCCGGCGATTTCTAGTTGTTTTATGATGAAGTTACCTCACAAGAAGCGCACGCGATTTTCTTTGCCCGGTCAAGACAAGCAAGACTGCAAGAGGATTCCAGCCGATCCAATGTATGTGAAATACACGCATGTATTGACAGAAAGAGGGCGCTACCTCTCAGTTAAAACATTAATTCTGTATTTGCACTTGAAACGTGTCCTTATGAAATACAACAGTACGGTATATACAGTGTCCTTAGATATGGAAGACCTATATATTGTGTGCCCTTTTAAAGTAAAAACAGTTCATGCAAAATTAAAAAATGTGAAATTAGCTGTAATGTTCGCATGAAATGTAAGTGCAGGTTCTCCGATTCTTCAGTGGACCAAATATGTAGCCGACAATGTTTGTTTATAGGGAGAGTGCCTGTTATTGTGTGTAATACACCCGACATAAAAGTGATTTAAGTTCAATAAAACTTATTACATCCCTAATTTTCCATTTCCAGAGATGCAGCATTCAGGGATATTTTATAAATCCTTTCTCAATTAACTGTGTCTTTTTTATAGAATGCATTTTATTTATGCATCCAGGGAAATCTTTTATTATAACCTTTCCCCCCAAAGTAATGCAGTTCCAATTTATATTTCTTTCTTCGATTTGTGTTTATTTTATAGCCACTGTATATTGTTGTCATTATTGTCCATGTGTTGATTGTAATGAACCAGGAGAATTAGTACTCCAGTTAAAATGTAGATGAAGGTCTCTGATAAAGCACACAGCCAGGAAGCACTAATAACCAAACTAATTAGAGCTCCCCTCTCCAAGGGGGGAAAGAAGACTAATCCATATCAGCCTGTAATCATGATGATTGGTATATAAGCTCTCCAGCATACAGGGCAGTGCATGCTCACTTACATGCACACTTTTCTCCAATTACGGCAATGTTTACCAGCTTCCTAAAAAATGTTGATTACATCTTTAAAAAAACACGATCAATAGAGGCATAAACCAATCAATTCATAATTACCCTCAGATGATTTTCAATTGCATGATTTTGGTGGTGTTTTATGCTTTTAAAACATTTACAGACTGAATGGAATCCGCTCAGGACATTGATATCCTGCGTTAATAAGCTTTAACCTTTATACAAATGGATGTCAGTTTCAAGCACATATAGATTATTCTCTCCACTTCATTTGATCTGGCTACTGAATATAGACAGCATTTGCAAGTAATGTAGCTAATGGAATTCCCCCCCCCCCCATGCTGTTTTATGAAAGGTTAAGTCTCACTCAAGAATAAATTACATTTTAATTGCATGCTCTTTTTTTTATATTGGTTGTTTCACCTGTTTGGAATTGCCAGTGTGGAATTTTGCAGAATGGAATGTACCTCAATGTCCAGCTAAGCAAAGGCCGCTGTACTACTGCAATGAAGGAAGTTGTCGTATTAATGTAAATTCAGGATTTAGAAACGTGGTCATTTCTAAACATAATTACATAAGAATGCATATAATTCATTGTGGGGGGATAACGATACCAGACATTTTTCATTTCCGTTAACCCTTCATTGCCGTAATTGCTGGCCGCGAAATAAAGGCAGTCTTCTGCAAAAGAGGTTCTGCCACCATCAGAATGTAGAACGCTCACCATCCGCAGGCCTAGAAATGCACCTGTCACAGAGACAGATTAGCGCCATGCCCCTGAACGATGGCATGCACATTCAAGGAGACAAAACTCCTGCCATATATATATGAGGAAAACAGTCACGTAAATGCTGAATGTCCCCCCATACTTCAGATCCTCTCCTGTAAATAGCCTCCACATCAGACTGCTTTCATGTAGTGTAGATAATGTTGTGATGCATCATGTGGTTGTCATATGTCCTGTGAACATCCTCACAAGGCAGGTCATTTTTAGTAACATGACGAATGAACATATCATAGAAATTCTCTGAAAAATTCGATAAATGTAATTACAGAAAGACCTACTGGGGGGGATTAAATACTAGCAGACTATAGAATGACAGAGAGAGAGAGAGAGAGAGAGAGAGAGAGAGAGAGAAAGAGTGAGAGAGAGAGAGATTGTGTGTGTGTGGGTGTGTGTAGGTCTGTGTCTGTGTATTGTATGTTTATTCAGTTCATCAGTACCATAACGTAATGAGGACAACACAATTGCAAGTGAGAGACCACAAGGGTTAAATTCATAGTTGCACTACCTTTTCACAAAACAGTTGTGTTTTAGTTTCTATCTTGCTAAAATGTATGTGTCAACCAGGAGCAAACTACAAAGTTTCTGGAAATGAGATGAGGGGATATTACTACCAATGGTCATATCTAGCCACTGCAGAGTATATATTTTAAAGGCGCACATTACCATCAGAAGTAATATTAGAGATTCCAGTATTTAGTTAGTTTTATGAATTGTAGGTTTTCAACAGAATAAGTTCACCTTCTGACAAATGCAAAATAGTTGGTGAAAATACAAACAGATGATTATTGAACTGTTGTTTGATATCCTTTTTTTGTACTGTACTGTAGTTCAGTTCAGTTGATGAAAACGGCTGTGGCAGTTCATCCAGAAAAGTGTTACAACAAATTGCATTGTGATGTAATAATGATTGTGTATTGTAACATTGTACTGTAACATTTTTTTTTTTTTTTGCCATTTTCTCCCATTTTCTCCCCAATTTAGTCATTATACCAATTCCCCAGGTGTATCACTGTCCTGGTCGATGCGCTATCCTCTGTTGGTCTGGGGAGGGTGTAGACTACCGCATTCGATACATGGGGAGTCGCCAGCCGCTTCTTCTCCCCTGACAGCGAGGAGTTTCACTGGGTACTATAACATTTTTAACAGCATTGTAAAATCTTCAGGTAGAGGACTGAGAGTATTTCAGGAAGCTGAATGCCATGCAGTCACAGCATTGTATTCCAGAGCGGGATCAGGAAATAAAAGAGTAAAACATAATGAAAACAAGACATACCAAGTCACATGCATATGATATTGCGTGTATTTTACCATTTTTGTATTCTGTTTTTTTGTGAACCACTTGTTTCCTTTTAATGTGGTCTATTATTTTGATTATGATTATTGTTATTATTATTATTATTATTGGAACCTTAGCCTCCATGCCATGTAAATGTGTCTTTGTGTATTGTAATGTAAGTCTGTGCTTTTTTATTCTCCCTATACAATTCTCTTGGTGGTGTTTTGCAATTCTTTTACACTAAAACTGAAAATAAATCCTCTGTTTTGATCTGTTTGGTAAGGCTGTATCAAATGGCTGATGTCAGTAAATGACAGGAAACAATGTACTGTCAAAATCATGGGAGGGGGTCATTCATCAACTCTCTGTACCCTCTCAGTTCTGACTGGGACAGTAAAACCGTCCTACTGCAGATGGATTACTACAATTTCAATCCATTATTGACTCTTCCTCCCCTTGTGGATTTTAATGAAGTGCCCCTCATACCAGCTAAGGTCTGCTCCACTGCCCACTTTCAGCTCTATTAGGCTTTGTGTATAAGAGCTGCCTTAAGAAAATCGTTCTCGCCTTTTTAATGTCTCCAAATGTCAGTAATTGAAACCATGTTTAATCACGATAACAGTAGTCATTAATCATATGCTGATTAGTCACTATAAAAATATATGCATTAGTTACTTATCTTTCATGTCTGCGCATTGCTTTATCCATCCATAATGTGCTATGTTGATTATGAGCCAAATTAATGGAAATTTAATTTCACCATCCCCACCTGTGAAACATGCTGTGGAAGGCACTTTCTGCGGTTTTTCTGTCGTGCAGTTTTTGATTGGCCCAGACAGTTTTAGTGTGCGTTGAAGGAACTTCTAATTATCGAGAGATGTTTCTGATGACCCACATGCTCAAAAATGGTTGGAATAGGGACATTCTCTGGTTTTTGATATTAAGGAAAAACGAATTAAGTAAATGAAGAAATAAATGCTTCATATAACTACAACACAGTGTGTACAGTGATGCTGTGCTATTAGAGGTTATATATGTGTATATTACCTGAACACTCATACAGTAAAACTGATATAACATTTAAAATTTTAAGAAATTTCAAGACTAAAGTCTTATTTATATTATTTTACCAGACCTAAAAATGTGCTCAGCTGTTTAAAGTTAGTTTAGTTAGTTTGCTTTATTGTTTATTTAGCAGGGTCCATGCACAATTTAAATAAAATTGCATCAAGCTAATTGAAATCTGCAGTCCCTAGGTCAGGAGTGCAATCAAAGCTACCCAGAGTGACCTCAGATTTTGAGGACTGTGTCATCAGAGTTTCAATGGTTAAAAGTTTTATTTTCCAATAATTCATTCTATGACATCCATGTTTCTCTTGTATTCTTCGAAGTCACGCTATGTATCACAGTAAAATGAAACTACAGTGAATAATTAATACATGCAAAGGTTAGCAAGGCATTCCTGGCATCTGTTACTTTCTTTGCACAAGCTAACATGGAACAATCTCTATCCCAGCCTTAAAGTAATTACTCTCTATACCCTCTTCACAAACTGTCCTTCTGAAAAGGAACAAAACTGATATGCTCTCTTTGGCTCTCTCTTTAAACCCAACAACTGACAAAAATGCATGACATCTTCATCGTTCCACAGTGAGAGATTGTCATTTTAGTGAATTGTAGGCACAAGTACATTGCCTTGTAATGAAGAAATGTGTGCTGTTTCATTTTAAGTTACTGTTTACAGTTTAAGTTACTGTTCACAGTGGTGAAACATTTACTCAGGTCAGGGATTCTGAGAGTTTTATGGGGGTCTGTCCACAAAACCTCAACAACAAATTCTAAGGACAGTAGCAGCAACGTGGTCTACATTCTCCTCAATATATTGGCTTCACACTCTGTGGTGTCTCGTGACTGAGAGCAAGGTGAAGTTTATCACTGTCTTCACCCCAATTTCATATCTGTGATGTTCTGTGTAAGGACCCACACGCAGACCAGGGAAATCCAAAAAAACGTTGTCTTTAATCAGTGCGAAGTTCGAAGCCAGGTGATCAGAGAGAGTGCGGTACAGAATCGAGTTTCCAAAAGAAAAGTAAAAAGACAGGCAAAAAGTCAAAAACCAGGAGATCAGAAATAGCGAAGGTACAAAGGGGCAGGCAAAAGAGAAGTCAAAGAAAAGCGAAGGTCGAACCAGATCAAACAAAACCAAAAGGGGCAGGCAAACTCGAAGTCGGGCAAAGGGGTGTCGCAAGAATCTCAATAAACAAAGGCTTACAAATAATCGGCACAATGAATATGATCAACGTTCTGACAGGGACTAGGTGGAAAAGACTGACATTTATACACTGGGGAAGGTAACAATCAAGGAGGGGTTACGTGAGTGAGGGCGGAGTAACAAACAACATCCAGGTGAAGAACATTAGGATAACTAATTAAATGACAGGGGACTGACAAAACGCGGACTGGAATCACATAGACAACAATGATAACAGACGGCCTGGGTTTAGCAGGTAAAACACGTGCAGAGAGAGAGAGGTGTAGTTAGAGCAAGAGACAGGTGCAGGCAATTGCAGAACTCAGCGTTAGAGCAGGCTAGAAAGAAAAGGGGCGGAGCTACAGCGCAGCATGGAAAAGGGGAGACTGGTTAATGTATTAGTATAGTGATCTAAACTATCAAAAACCCAAAACTAGTGTGTGTTAGTTCATTAGTAATATTCACATGTTAGTATATTAGCGAGGTTAGTACTTTACAATCTATAAGTTAGTAGGGATTAGTAGAAATTAGTAAAAATAGAAATCAGCAGGAAGAAAGTAAAGCGAGACTGGAAAGAAGGGGGGAAACCACGAAAACCCGGAACCACCCGAATAGTGAATTCACACAAGTACAGGGGAGTGAAGCAGCTCAGGGAACACAGACACAGAGACAGTAGTGGGGAGACAAGTGACCGTGAATACAGACTACTACAATATCACAGAACCTCATCTTCTTTTCTTGGACATCTTATTCTGTCATTCATCAATACATACATCTACAGTCATGTTGTCATTTCATATTGGTTACTTGAATGAAAGAAATGGACATATAATTAAGTCTGTAACAATGAAATTATGCATGTGGTTTATGGTAAAATTAGATTACTTAATATATGATTTTCCAAACAACTATCGCAAGTGGCCAAATTACAACAGTAGACAAGCCTGGCCACATGCTTTGAACGAGAGCCAGGACGAGCAGAAAGACTGTTAAGACATTATATCTATCTCACTTTTTCCATTTTTGCTGAGAGTCATACAACTGCCAGAAATGTTGTAGCTACCCAACTACCACCCAACCACTTCAGTTCAGAGATAGTGCCACACACCCCATGCCAGAATGAGCCTTCAAGAAAATGAACAACCCTCCTGTACGGGTCTAGTGCATCCAGACTGTGTCTGGCCTGTAATGTGGCATACTTTTCCAGCAGTGGGCTGACACTGCCAGATGCCAGCCATAATCAGCCCAAAATGGCCTGCTGTCTGGGTATGGTAATTCTCTGTTTTAATCTTTTGATTGGATCAGACACATTAAGCTAACAAGCTAACATCAAGTATGAGGTGGATTACATATGAATATTGGCTATATAGCCAAACAGTTCAAAGGAACAAGATGTAGCAAGCTGCATTTTACTGTAATATATGGTATATTGAAGCAATCATATTTATGTAATATTAATGTTGTCAGCCAAATTTGTCATTTTTAAAACTGTGAGATAAACCAGTACACTTGAGTACAGTACAGTGCATTCTGACTAGGTGGAAATATTACAAGCCTAAAAAAGAAAGAAAAAAATACATTAAATTTGCGATAAAACATAGTGACTAAAAGCATATTTTTCATGTTTTTATCTGCAGAGCAAAGGTATGTATTGGTGAGATCTTATTTTTTTTAACAAACAGGGATGGAGATACTGTGCTAGTCTTATTGGGAATGGTAATGTGTTCAGCTGCAATATGTTTTCTAGGACATGAAGTCAACCTGGGTATCTCTGTCCAATGAAGCTAAAAATGAACCTTAGCTGACCTTTGAGGGGTCTTCAGGAGATCTTCAGTAATAATGCATGCACGGATGTAGTCAAGTGCATAAATTATGCAACCATTTATTTAACTGGTCTCAGCAGAATGTACACAAACTACAGAATTTCAGACAGACCTTCACAAACATCCTTCATGTTTTCACACAGAATTTCCAAATGATAAGTAAAAAATTTATATTTCATCATTTTGCCCCCTGTCTTTTATTGTTTCTCTCTTTTCTTGTTTCTCCAGTTCTCTTCCTGAATACATTATTCATCTACTGTACCTCTGCTGTGCAACGTATTTTCATATCGTGACAGCACCCAGTTTGAATGCTTATTAATATCAAGTGGGCCCGCCTTTAAGAGCTTCTTGTACTCTGTCTCCATAGTTCTAATAATCAGTTTATTTCCGCATTAGTGCACATACGCTTTGTCATGTCCACCAGTAATGAAACTTACCGTCTACCCGCCATCTCCTCCTCACCGCGATCCCAGTGCTTTAATTAAATCAGCTGCCATTAGTGCAGTGCAGTGTGTACCTGCTCTTTTAACGCAGCTACACAAAGAAGCAGCTGTTTAGCTTCACATCATGCATCAGAACTTTTGAAAATGTATTCAGTTACAGGAGAGCAAAATGCTGTTTGCCTTTATTGTATGCCAAAGGGTCTTTTCCTTTATTCATCTGTTTGTATCTTTTTCCTGATCAAATGCATTATGACTTGAAGCAAAAACAAATCATTTTCATAACTGCAACAGACAACAATAAAAAAACAAAAAAATAAGTGCTTGCCTCTCATAATTGGTCCCTTTGTGTCTGTGAAGTAGTATACACACTGTCACCATTAATACAACAGCCTAGATTAAAGGACCTTAGGGGTGTAATTTCGTACTACATTATTTTTATTGACAACAGAGTGATGTACCTGCAAGACAGCAAGCACATGAGCAGCATAACAGATGACATCACTCGCTCCAGGCTCCACCCACCATCTGCCGCCGACACAGTAACACCTGAATTCCAGCCTGGGGACCGGAGACAGAACCACTATGTGAGAATATCAATGATGCAAGGTAGAGGAAGCCTCCAGCATAAATAATCACTGATAGGCCAGGCTGAATGACAAGGAGGAAGGGAGCGCAAGGTGAAAAGAAATGAAAGAGTTGGCTTCATTCACACAAGTTGGAAAGCCTGGCAGGCGGTCAGCCACCTCTTAGCCACACCCACAATTCCCAGCAAGGCAGAGAGGGGATTTTTTCATTGATGGTAATCAATCAAACTGTAAGAAGACGCCCATTGTGTTGACCTTAGCCCGTCCCAAGAATGCACCCTGTCTGAATTCAGAACAGCAGCAGAGCAAAACTGATACTGCTGGCAGCCAATAGGGGCTAATAACATTCACCTTGACAGACAAGAGAACAGCAGAATACATAATGATGAAAACGGGTCATTTAGTCCATCAAGACTCACCATTTAATTACAAACCAGCAAATGCCCTGCACTGTGTAAAGCCTGGACTTGAATAACCCTAGGGATGTCTGCCTGCACTACATGATTACTGATTTGTATTATCATCTCTGTAGGTAAAATAAATGCTGATATGAATGCTGTATTTACCATTAGCTGATTTCCACCCATGCCCTCTGTTTATACCAACAGGACGCCTTGTCCTAGTGACAGAGACTCTTTGGGTAGTTCACTTTGTCAATTCCTTTTAAGAATTCAAAACCACAATTAGCCAGGACTGAAAGTCTATTCATCACACTGCCATAGAAGAGCAAAAGGTTTTCACCAGTGGGCGATTGCTTAACTTAACACCAAATCTGGGTGAATGTATGTGACTCAGATACATGTATTCTGGGTTAGCATTAAAAGGTTTTTTTTTTCTTTTGGCCCCACCTTCACTCCCCATCTTTGGAGGACAGCTATATCCTTATTTCAGTATTATCACTCCTTTTCTCTTTCAATCATTTCTTCCTTCTCTTTTTTCATTACATCTAAGCTAATTGCAAGGGCTTTTTGTTACGTTTTGTTAGTTCAATATGGAATGGCCAGTTGTAGCTGTAGGCTCAGTCATGCCAACTGAAATCTTCCTCTGGGCAGCACTATGATAGTGATGTGCCAGTCTGCCAGCAATGGCACTATCAAGGTACTGCACCAGACCATGTGCATCCAAATACTGGAACAATGTCAACGCCCATAAATCAGGCTAATAAATCAGATGTGCGTAAGCTCCTTGCTTTACTCTTTCTGAAATGCACTTCTAACTGCATCATTAATACAACATACTCTGGTCTGTGTCTATATGCTTCCTGGCCATTTTTTTTATTGCAGAAGATGTTCCATATCTTTCATATTGGTCGGTAATCCTCTATTACTAGCCTCACTCCTCATGTTTTGACCTGAGTCTGCATTTCCTGATTGCTCGAGGGCCCTCGGTAATGCAGTCTCTGCCTTTACTTCACACGGCAGTCATGAATCATCTGCCCCGGGCAAGCGGAGAAGAGAAGTTAGTCATGTTTTGCCTGCATATTTTGCATTCAGGGCACTGGGCCTCTCAAGCAGACACACATTCAATTACTTGCCTTGTCAGCGCTTTTCCTTTCTCAAATTCGTAGAGTTGACAGTAAATGACTGAGCCTCAGTACCCCAAGCTGGAGTGAGAAGATTTACTGCATCCATCAGATTTGTACCAAATTGTTTTACGAGGGTGACCTTTGAAACTCCACATTCATGGTACCCTTTTGTTTGGTGATTTACTGGATTGTTAAAATCAGACAGCAAACACCAGTCACTTTCTAAATAACATGGTTTGGTGGGATTGGACACATATTTCAAAGCAAATAGTAGACTATAAAAGAACAATTATGACTTCCCTTTTTAAGTGGAACTTTAATTTTGAAATCCCACCAAATTTGCAGGAGGAATTCTCGTACTTTGCCTTGCCACTAACTCTTGCAAACCAGGATAATGAATGAATTTTGTTTCTGAAAGGAATTACTGGTTAGAAATTAAATTTGTGTATCAGTACATTGAACTAGGTCTGTAATCATATTGCTGTAACTAGTGTAAATGTACTATGTGTACTTATGATTATAAGGCATTTTGTTGGTGCTGTTAAGTCATGTTAATTACTGTGGTCATGTGTTCATAGTGTTATTTTTAAATTTGTATTGTAGGTGCTGTCAGATTAGTCGATGTTCATTTGTTTCCATTGAGGATCACATTAGAGATAAATGTTTTGAGTGATACTTTCATGTGCAATCCTCTGGGCTACATTCAGGAAACGGCAGTAAACATTTCAAATTAAAATGAGGATAAAACAACAGAATATTGTCTTCATCAGTGAAATTGTGTTATATCTATCCTCTGGGCTTCAATGTACAAGCCATCTTTTTGTACCAATATGTATTTTACATTACCAATTTTGGTGATGCGAACTACTCTGACTATCAAAAGCTGCTCGAACTTTGGAGAGACTCCTGTTGCTTCAAACTCAAAATGAGGCACAAACTCCTCCCAAGATAGGGCAGTGATTTTTGAGGTGCTGTAATGTTAGGTGCTTGTAATACCATTATATGCCAAATACCCTTTACTAATCACAAACCCCAATGTCACTACCAGACAGAAGATACTGTTGCAATAATTGTTAGTGGACAATTTATTTAATCAGGCTCTAAAATATGTTGCCAATACCCAAACAGGCATCTACCTTTCACTATCAGAAACACTTTTTAGATACATTGTATAAGAAACTATTCAAGCAAATAAATACAATGGCTGTACTTTAAAGAATTAAATGATTTCACTGTAGAATATAAAAGAGAACACTAAATATTTGAGTATAAAAGAAAACATTTAAAATTTATAAAGTTGCCCATCTAAATCTGCAAAATGCATACAGATAATGCAAGTTAAAACATTTAGAAAGAATATAAAATAAAGTGCAGTTACAACAGTCATTTTCTCTGTCCCAGCTAAACAAAAAGGCCTATAGTGACATGCACACACACACACAAATACACACACACACGCACGCACGCACGCACACACGCATGCACACACATTGGAAACTTGACTCCTGAAGACTCAGGGGGCCTTGACTGCCATCTACTGGATTTATTTCCCCCCAGTCCAGTATTGTGGATAGTACCTTCCCAGGCGCCACAAGACCCAAACTTGGCACGCCCTTTCTATTGGCCCAGAGGCAGTAAGTACAGGTGTGCTGGTTAAGATGTGCTGTGTGTGAGCAGCAGTCTTTATATCAAAGCTGGCAAGGCTTCCCAGTGCTTTGGCCAAGCACAGTATAGATTTTCCTGACACACTGTGCACTGGTGTGTAAATTGTGTTTCTTGGGTAAAATTGTGTTACCTTTTTGTGGTTGACCAAAATCTGTGACCTCTCTGTTTCATCTTATCCAAGAGTGGGGGCAGAGAGACCGGCAGAGAGAGAATGTACAGCAAATTCACATTTACATTTATACCAAGAAACATACAATCATTCACGGTCCACATTAAATAAATATTGAATCTTACAAACCTATCCACACATATGTTTGCCCTTACTGTATTGTACGCTTGTACACACAGGGCCAAGCTACTTGAAACAATTTAGGAAATATTGGGTAGCATTGCTATGAAATACAGCTTGTTTAACTTGTGTGAGCTAAGATAGGCAATACTGTTTCTTGTAACTTGGCGTATCAATACTTTTAATGGCAGCCCTAGATTTTGCCAGTTTGAGTCAATGGCTTATAGACAGTGCTTTGTAATGTGTTGTTCATCAGATTCCATTAACCTCAACAAGGGCCACAGTACCCATTGATACAAAACTACACATCAAAGATCCACCACTATATTTCACAGGAACGAGGTCCGTATCAACATAAGAATCCTTTTGTTGCCAAATCCACCTACTGGTGTGTCTGGCCAAAAGAACTTAATTTAGTCTCATCTGACCATCACACCCGGTTCCAATCAATGTTCATAATTAGTTTTAACTTTGTCTGGAACAGGGTGCTGTAGTTAGATTAGACCAAATTTTTATTAATTATTTTTTACATACAATAGAGGTCATTAGCTTGTTGTTAGTTATCCGCAGTGCCAGTAATTTTTGAGGGCACTATAATTCAATCCAGTGCAATCCAAGAATGTGGAGCAGCATTGGATTTTTACAGAATTGTTTTACAGAAATGTTTTACAGAATTGGAATGTACCACATTTATACAATCTGTGAACTGAAGAAAACAAATAAAATACACCATTATATGTCTGACTGCATGTATCTAAAAATTGGTTAAAATAGGTTAAAAAAAGAAAAGATAAGACTGTTGAAAACTGACCAGTTTTATTCATGAAATACATATACAACATCGGGAAATTCAGTGGAATTTTTCAATGACAGGAACATTTTGCTGTGTATTCAAAACCATTCAGTAGCTTTACCAGATATCACCTGTGACTTGATATGACATTTAAATACACTTGTTTTTCAAAAGAGGATGAAGCCTGTGATTTATACAAGATATACAGCATAGATTCTAATTATGCTCAAGATTCAGCCCAAGAAAGCACCTTCAATTTATCTCTTTTTCATTAAAACGCCACATACTCGTCTGCAGTGGGCATTCATTACCTCAACCCCCAATATCAGATACTGTATGGGACATATCATCAGGTAATGGAGCGTGATAGATAGAATTGGTTATTGACTGGATGCAATTTTTCTCACAAATGTGTATGTGGTATGTGTCCAGCATACCTGAAAACATTAAAAAAGGGAAAAAAAAGAACACCACACCAAGCATTCTGCATCCAAGGGCACAGAAGCACGAGAATAACAACAGCAGAAAGCAGTCTTTTAGGAGTTCTTCTTTTCCGAGAGGGGCGATGCGAGCTTACGATGCCATCCAGATGGTGAATGAGACGAGCAGAGTGGGCAGCCAGGTGAGAGGGGTCACAGCGCCCAGGTAGAGCATGGTGCAGACCCCCAGCAGCGCGGTCAGAAATGCACTCTTTTTACAGCACACAATCTTCCTCACGGTTTTACAGAACTGCGCAAGGCGAGACAAAAAAGAAGAACAGAGGACGTTGTCATTAATCACCGATCGCTATTCAAATCACATGCGGGAGGGGGTGAGGGAGGTTGTCATTTGCAAAGCTCGATTGAGAATATCTAGGGCACCTGGTTTATTGCGCAAAGGCTGTTGGGTAAAGCTACTTCAGTAATCCCCGAATCTTCAACGTGGACTTTGTTAAAATGACTGAAAATCCATTTTGATTTCTCAAGAATAAAGCGCTCTCACTGACACAAAACAAGACCACAAAGCACTATTATTATAGCATGTACAGTAGTATGTATGAATCCATCACATACGAGTATCTGTAAAAAACAATTTACAGATAACTGCAGTTAGAAATGGATACTCATTCTAGGTTGTGGTTCTCTGGATCTGACTGCATATTCATAAAGCTTGTTTAAGTACTGATCTAACGTTGGGGCTACCTGGTCATACTCCAAGCTTATCTTTAGTGAACTAAAAGACTGAATTTATCCATGATCAGCACTTCAACTCTGAGACATTTTGTAGAACAGTGGTTTCTAGGTCTCTTCTCAAGTACCCCAGCAAGATCCAGGTATTTGATGGGTTCCACCTCAAGCACACCAGAGATGGAACAACAAATCCCTGGATCTGGCTGGGTGTACCCAAGGAGAGAATTGGGAACCACTGTTGCAGTATACGGATCCTGATACGCTGAGGTGGCTAACTGCACACTTCCCAGGTCTGCACCCAATTAAAACACTAGATGGGGCTGCTTATCTATGAAGGAACTTTATGTTTAGCATTGGTGTCTTCTAATGTTGCATTCATTTTCCTCAATAATTATGCTAATTTTGGGGGGAAATTGGGAGTAGCAAACACATTACATCCTCAATAAAGTTGGGTAAGTGACACATGAAGGGCTATTAGATTACACTGAATTAATTTAAGCTACATTCTAATCCAGAGCAAAACTACACACCTCCACCTCTCACAGGCCCTTGGGGCTTTTGCGTCTGTGTGATGCTGATAAGACAGCATGACTTATTTCCTTTTTCTTATTAGTCACATCAGTTTGTCTCAGGTTCAGAGCAGGACTGTATGAAATTGCAATGCAAAATTCTATATTGGCCCCTCTGTCAGCGTACAATATTTAAGTAACACAGCACAAGCTACAGAGACATTTGCAATGTGTTGGCAACTCCCTGTAGCCATGACTGTATTCACAATAACAAAAAGGTTGCAACATATAGAAATAACATATATTATTTGCAAGTAACAGTGTGCGTGTTGTGATACTGTTTGCCAGCCAATCAGCCAATCAGCATCCAAAATTGTAAGCTAGCATACTGTAAACTAGCATATTGCAATTTACATAATTTCATCATTTATTATTAGAATACTTTTGGTATGTCTACTTTTCATCCAAATGTGTGTGTGTGTGTGTGTGAGAGAGAGAGACCTCACATTGATCCAGATTGAGGGTAGATGCACTCTGTGTCTGTCTGTGTGAGTGTGTGTAGTATTTTCGTTCAGTTTATCAGCACCTTAACAAGTAATAAAGACATTTTGATGCCCAAGACATTAGAAGATCATGGCTTTCTACAGGAGAATTGTGTAAAATCATGAAAAATCCCCCCATTGAATTTGTATGACTTTGTGACTTAGTGAATCCAAGCAGTTTAACTTTCTTTTTTTCAAAAAATCCTCAGACTGTTAGGAACGAATAAAATAATTAACAAAATTGAATTTGATAGGAGCTGAGATGGAAATGTGGCCTACCTGGTAGGTCTGAAAGCTTATGCAAGTGCCATATCTGCAGTACATGACATAGTGCTCACAGTTGTACCAGAGGAGACTGTACGTTATGGACCCCAGCAGCTTCTCGGCCCTCCTTGCCACCTCTTCGCCACAAAATGGTGGCCGACTGCAGGCCTTGTCCATGTGGTTGACCAGAATCTCGGCCCCGTAGGCAAAGTCCTCCACGGTGTCCACTCTCACGCTGGCCATTTTGGCCAGCACGCCCAGGACCAGCCGGTTGTTGGTCACCATCTCCTTGATGACATCTTGGTTCTTGGTGATGGCGGGCAGGATGTCGGGGATGAGATGCGCGACCCTGTTGTCTCCCAGATAGATGCCGAAATGCGTGAAAAGAGTCCGGGGCACCTCCAGCAGGTCCCCCCGTTTGTAAAGGGAGAGGTCATACTTGCGTTTCGACTTCTCCTCCTCTTCCACTGCTTTTGTGGCAAAGAATAGCAGGCTCAGAAACTGTAGGGGAAACATGGTGCAGTCTGCGGTCTAAATAAGTTGGGCATCCAACTTTTTATTCTCACATGGGGTAGGAGGAGCCAAGGGATTATAAATTGAGGGACCCATGGGAATTTAGAATAACGTAAGGAGCTTTTCAATGTCACATGATTATGTAACAAGAGGATTTTACAAGAAGGATGTATGCAGTCCTGTTCCCTCGGTTTTATTAAAGGAAATCTCTATATTCATAGATTTTAATTTAACTTAAAACTGTAAATGCTGTTTGCAACAGTTTGACTAAAGATTTAGTGGCATTTATATAATGCTTACTGGCAATTAAAAGCCTCTGGAGTACACTTTCTCAATGAGCTGTTCCCAGGTATTATAATATTTCCTCATGTTCTAACTCTGTAAACACTGTACAAGAAGGCTGGGCAAATGAAAAATGATGCAAATGTAATGCCAGCTGTGGCAAAGTCATTGATGGTTTAGACAGTCAAAGGTGGCTTATCTAAACATGAGTATCCACCAAGACCAGTTGACGTGTTTAAAATCTGTCATTTATTAAGTCTACTAACAGTAATAATTACATGCAAGATGATGGTTTCTATTTGTAAATCCTCACAAAAACAGGGTTCCGCCTTCTACACATACATTTTTGCAAAGCAAATGCCACTAATACTGGAAACCAGGGACAGACTCAAAGGGCAACATTTGAGAATGTTGGGCACTTTGTCAAAGTGTTGAACTGTAAGGGAGTTTGAAGGAACTCCACAATTCACAAGAGAAGTGTTTGACAGCCTCAAGACTGATGAACTTCACCTGAGTCAGTAGAGCAAGCTCACAACTGTGAAAAATGTATTTCTCTACAAGTCCTGAACCTGTTGTCTACCTGTGTGTATGTGTGTGCACATGTGTATAACTGTCAAGAAACAGTCAAGTAAATTTTGTGCGTTGCATATTTGGCATGTGGAAGTACATAAACAATTGAACACCAGAATGTATAGACTGAAAGGAGTTTTTTTGTTGTTGTCAAGAACAGAGTGGCATGGATTCAAACATATGTCCTTAATATGTACTTCCAAGTAAATGCAAGTTTTATTTTGTGTTCTTCACAAACACATTGGTGAGTTCACAGGACACCAAAATGAACTTCGCAAAATGTTTGAAAATAAATATAAATTTATTTGCAAGTCAGAGTTAAGGACAAATGTTGGTTAAATCCCAGTCAATGTGTGTAAAGAGCAAACAAATTTTCCCCATTAAAAAAAATGAATGCAATACATTAATTTACAAATGCAGTCTTTAAATATTGTCTTTCCCCAACCCTTATACATACAGTATCAATACAGTTGTGATCAGACTGGCATCAAGACAGTTATTACAAAAAAAATTATATATTCCATATCTCAATGTTTGACATTAAATGTATAATAGATTAATCACTTTGATACATTAAAATGTCATAAAGCACTTCTACTGACTGCTACCCCTTATGAAAAAATGTGCTACAGTGACTACTAATTCTTCAAACCAGGGATTCCCATCTTCGGCATGAGGCAAACATGCTCAAGTCATCAACTCAACTCACACTTAAAGAACAGTGAACACATGAACAGATTAACTTTCTATACTTCCACACATAGTTTAAGGCAGTCAGTTTCATAAAACCATCAGAGTAAACTGAACACTTAGTTTTCACAATGCATGGACAGTGCTTGTTTGGATACACCACAATTTAATGGCCCTTTTCATTGATGAAATATTACTATGCCCAATCAAGCATATTTCCAGAGTTTTCTTCTGAAACCCTTTGGTGCTCCAAGTCGTTATGAAAACTCAAACCTCTTTTTCTCTCTTTATTAACCCTCATTCCTTCCACACGCATTCATTTTCAGCATTGACGGAATCTTGAAGGTACAGCTGACTGCAATATCCATTATTTTCTCATATTTGGAGAGAAATTATTGCACCAGTGTGCGAGTTACACCTCTTCCAGAAACAACTGTTATAATTGTAAAAAAAAGTTCTATACAATCTTCTCCAAGGTATGAACAGCACACAATATCACAAAGAATGTAATCATATTTGAGACAAAATGAATTGGTGACAGAAAATACAGACTTACACAGTAAGTGGTGCATTAAAAAACTTGTGCAATACAAACGAACAAACAAAAAACAAACAAACACCATTTCCCTTCCTCTTAGAGTTACAGATGTGATGTACCAGTGCAGTTGCAGTGTCTGATCTCAGGTCAGTTAGCCAGCCATCCAAAGAATGAATGGGATTAGAAGAGTGGGTAGCGCAGTGGAGGGCGCCATACCAAAGCAAACGATGGATATGAGACCTAGACCAGCGGTAAATAGGACGCTCCTCTGGTCCCGGACCACAGACTTCAGGAATTCAAGGAACTGCAAGCCAGATATGTAATTAATCACTAAATATTGCACATAATATCATAATCAATTCAGGGACAAAAAGACGCATTATTACATTGGCGAGAAATCTTTTAAAGAATCTGAAAAGTAATTATGGTTTGTAGTTAACAGGCTAAAACATATAGCTAAGTGTTCTCAGTGCAATCAAGTCTTGCTCTAAGGTGGATACACAAAGACTGTTTTGCAGAACTTCCGTGTCAATGCAGATTCACATAGGCTACTTCTAGAAACAGGTTCTCAAACTCTGAGGGTCCCCTGTTTATCATGTTTTTTTGTTCCAAACACAGTTGCAAGTCCCGAATTGTAATAATATAGGGCATGTTAAACGCAGACTAAAGACTCATCTCTTCAGGCTGCACCTCTCCCCACCCCTCCCTAGCCTATAGTTTAGCTCAATGTACCTAGTTAGGGTAATATGATTACGTTAGTTTGGCAGGATTGTTTTTGTCCGATTAGGCAAATGTGATTCCAGTGCTAGTTTGTACTTAGTAGGATTGTTGTTTGCTGAACAAGTTACTCTACAGGGTTGGAGTCCTGATCTGTGGTCACTTCTGGCACTACGATCTTTACTTAACTCTAGTGTGTTTCTTTTGCACCTCTGCACTTTGAACTAATGCACTTGTTGTACGTCGCTCTGGATAAGAGCGTCTGCTAAATGCCTGTAATGTAATGTAATGTAATTGTTTTTTAAATTGTTTTTAACACTTTTAATGGCCTTCGAACTATACCGTGCATTCTATGAATAATAATGTTCCATGTTCATGTTCCAGGATTTTATCAACCAAGATTGGTTTGATTTTCTGAAATGTGACAATTGATTCTTTTAGAAAGAGGCGCTGACACCCGTCACTAAAACTACATTTATGAGCCAACCCTGCATTCAATTAAATTAAGTTCATTAGGGAAAACAGAACTTGAACACCTGTTTTCAACAACGTTTAGGCTACTGCATATATTGGTTGTAACAAGAACCACCATCAGGATCGGAAAAGTTTAGCTCTAGCTGATTTCCGAACAAACTGCCTGCTCAAACGTGTGCATGTGGATTTAATTTAGAGTCAATTTTCACTAAGGAATTAAGATCATTTACGTTTATTTATCGTCACACTTTGCTAAAGAGAACATAGCTCTGGTGTCTGGAAATAAACGTCACTGAACTCAATAGTATAAGAACGCTAAAACTAAACTGAAACACACAACAACAAAAAAACTCAAACACCTATGTGCATCAAACGAAAGCTATAGCCGACTACCGATGATGAAGAAGACCTTCACAATATGTAAAAACCCACTACCTGTCCACTGGGGAGAACGCAAAACGGTTTACCTGGTCGGTTTGCATACTTGCAGCAGAGCCGTATCTGCAGTAGGTAACAAAGTGCTCACAATTATTCCACATCAAGCTGTAAGATATGACCCCAATCAATGCTTCGGCTCTTTTGACGATGTCCTCGTTGGGCAATGGCTGCTTTTTGCATGCATGATCCATGCTGTTGACTAAAATATTGGATCCGAATGCAAAATCTTCAACTGTATCAACCCGTATACTAGCAGTCTTGGACAGAACGCCCAAAAGCAATCTTTTATTAGTGACGACTTCATTAATTTGATTCTTGTCGCTTGTGAGGTTAGGCAGGATGTCCGGAATAAGATGCGCCACTTTGTTTTCACCCAGGTAAATACCAGAGTGGATGAACAAGGTGCGAGGGACCTCTAAGAGATCACCCCTCTGGAAAGAAGTCGCATGACTGTGTTTCCTGCACTTGTCGTCGTCAGACCAAGTGCATTTAAAGAGATTAAAAATGGAAAAGAGACACAGTTTCTCAAGAAGAAACGTTACTGAGTCAAACATTTTGGAAGTTTCTGAATCATCTCTTATCGGACCTTTTATCCTGAAGTGTACAAGGAGGGGACCGGATTACATCATGCATTACCGATGATGCTATTGGCTGCAATGATGGCTTCAGTTCAGTGCCACGTCGAGCGAACAGCATTAATATTTGTAAACTCATAACCCAGTACAAAGCTCTCAAACTTCGTTTGCACGTTTTCAGAAGTTACATTTTCAGCATCAGCATTTCTGCTGTATTGAGGTGTTCATGTTTTTTTTAATTTTTATTTTTATTTCACACAGGTCTTTTAACCAAGTGTATCTGGTTCAAAATGGATGATGCTAAACATATAAAGTTACAAAATTAAATGTTGGCCATCCAAAATTGGTTTTCGGCAGGTAACTTTGTATTTACTTGCCTCATTCACAAATTAAACCTTTTGAACAAATTCCACCAGTTCCATTCCCCAAAGATTCCTGAAAGACTGACTGTTCCTGAAAAATGTGTATGTAACTCAAACGGCTTCTATGTTGTCCTTATAATTATTATAATGTCACCAGTATATGGTCCTGAGCTACATGCACTGATTTCCCAAAGGGATGCAGCATGCAAACTCTGGCTCTCGCTTTACAACAGTTATACACAACCATGTGTGTGTGTTTTTTGTTTGTTTGTTTTTTTCGTTGGAGGGGGTGGTGATGTTAATGGCAAAATCAAAAGGGAAATGCAAAATCAGATGGAGTGGTGCTTTAGTGACAAGAAGAAATATGTTGGAATATGGCAGTAATTAACTTTCTGGATGCAATGCACAACAACCCCTTTCTTGTAATGACCCCAGGAGAATTAACTAATAGAAGGAGAGTTATGCAGTAAAAAATACTAAAATATAGTTTTATCTTCTTTATTTAATTGGAGGACCAAAGATAAAATCGTAAGAAATTTGCTTGTAAAAATCTGCTTGTGCAAATCTTTCTTTATGATCACAAACTCCCAAAAATATACCAATTTCTGCAGGATAGTAGACAGTAGACATTGGATAGTAGACATTGGAAACGAGAGCTCTGTACAACTGTGACACTTAGCCAGTGGACTGAGTGTCTGTCAGTCACTGACCTCGGCCCACAGGGGTCATTCTGGGAGAAGCCAATGCTGAGGCATTTGTCTTGTTTTTTTTTTTTTTGCAATTCTTCCTCCACATCATGCTGTACAAAGAACCTGCATGGGAATCTCCATGACAACACCTTTGAATAAATTAACCCTCTGTGGCTTACACTGTGGATCCAGATAATGAGACATCCGTCTTTCCCACCGAATGTCACGGTGTTGATTTATTGTGAAACTGTGACTCTGACAGCACAAATTGATGAGCCCCGGACATCTTCTCTTTAGAGAATGCTAAGCGGCTTTTTAACAGGTTCTTAGTTCAACAAAAAAAAAGGAAAAAGCCAAAGGGCTGTATTAACAATGATAAATTGATTCATATAAACTTTTGTGTGTGTTGAATAAGACATGCTCACAGCACTTTTCACTCTATTTCCTTATTTTCCTTTATTTTTCTATCATTCTGGCGTTTTAGTATCCTTATTTCTCTACAGTTTGCACCCTTGGAACAAATAAATTGCCACATGCCGTTTAGCACAGATCTATAATAACAAAGAAAACGGCAGAAGCACCTAGGCTGTTTAAAAATAATTCTATAACAGCAGATTTTAATGGCACACATATTTCACAGTTAGAACAAGTGTCAGGGGTGATATTTAGCAATAGGGCCATTTTAAATATTAACTAGGTGGCCATTTTGCAAAAATGAATCAATGAGTTCACTGGCCATAACCTAATACAATATTGGTTAATTGGGGAAGTAAGAAATATGTTGGGTTCTCTCTCTCTCTCTCTCTCTCTTTCTCTCTCTCTCTCTCTCTCTCTATATATATATATATATATATAAAGAGAGAGAGAGAGTATATATACAAATTCATGTAAAAATATTTTAAACTTGCTGTTAGAGCACACATAAACTCTGCTTTTTGATTGAGGAGTGAAGCAGTACCCCTCTGCCCCACCTCATCCCACTACTGAGAGAGCCCCCCACCTCAGGATGTCTCCTGCAAGACCAAATCCTAGCTCTGAATCTGGATGTGGTGTGCCTCGCACACAAACAGTGTTCCACTGAAATGAACCTACAGACTAAAGCATAAAAACCACCACAAATCAACACACCAGGAACTGGATAAGCTGTTCACAGACAGCTCTCTGTGGTGGATACAAAGACTTAACTTTTAAGAGCCCATGTATTTACATGTACTGTGATGTTCCTCCCTCCCCTTTTATTATTGACATAAAAGTAGTACCATAAGAAACAAGTAATATTATTGTTAGTTGCTAATATATTTGTCAGCAAACTTCTTCATTTCAGTCGTTATGGTTTACAATCATGTCGATCCTTCATTTTCTGAAAACGCTGCTTAACTTGTAATGAAAGGAAGGGTGGGTCCCCTTCTTTTATGATGTATTTAGCCAATGTTTATCATAACACATACTGTGTTTTGCTTAACAAAAGTGGCTTCATGCTTGGTCTACATTTAGAAAACAGAATGATTTCTTAAAACTGAAACACACATACAAGTGGTGCAACAAAATGTTTTAAAATATTGCTTTATGCATTAATTTGACCAGTGTAATCTGTATACATTATTAACAACCTTTTAACTGCCAAAAATAGAAATAGATAAATGTAAATTATACAAGAATACATGTTTTCTGACAGTTTTCCAATCTTACTGAAAAGGGCTAGTGTAGGTGGAAGGTTTTGTTCAGGCATTAAAATATCGAATTCAAATAATTAACTAATCTTTTTTTAATTCCCCTATAGCCATCTAACTCATATGAATTCATAGTTTAATAAGAGCTTCTGACAAGCCCTGTGAGAATTTTATTTTGAACCTTAATTATTTCTGTAAAAAAAATGAAGGTTTATCAAAAAATACTTTTCAAGCCAAATGTTATTAGTTCCATAAAATGTTCCATCCAGATCATGAAACCATTCAGAACATGCAATGATTATGAATGGTCAGTTCCCTCTTTCTGTGTGTCAGTGCATTTAAATCTCAGGTTTATATGCTGTCCAAACTGAATTGATATGTAGCACAAATGAACATTAGCATTGTACCAGGATGCAGCTGAGTGTTAAGCTTTATGAACTGAACACTACAACAAAGCCTGATGTATTACTGAAGTTAAAAAAAATCAGTGTCAAAAGTTAAACGAGATGCTGAGGCTACTAAGTATTGATGTTGACAATTGAAGGCAAACCTTTAATGGCATTCTCTGTTAAGCTGTTGTGAACCCCCATTTGAAGACAGAAGAGAAGTTGCAGTGGTTTTTCAGGGAAAACCTAAGTGTTGCAGATTGGTGTTCTGACCTGAAAATGACTGGAAAATGACCTGAGTTTGACTCCCGGCTTCCAGCTGGCTAGTGTTGATGCTGTCACCAGCGACTGCATCTCAAAAAATCTTCATAGAAATCGAAAGGTTGTAAGTTCATATTTGTTTGGCTCTGTGCTGTCCATCCTCATCTTTGTGAGTTGAAAAATCTCCATTGTGCTCAATGTGATTGTAAATGCCATATATGTATAGGTGAAAATGTGAATAGGATTGACCTTAAGGTCTGAATATTTTTTCAGTTTTAAAATTGTGTTTGGCAGATGTTTAGCACCAAATTATTCAACTAATACTGGTGCCCCAGTAATCCAATTAATGAACATTTTATTAGAAATCATACATTAACAGTCACTTTCATTTTGTGAATGGAAGACCTAATTCTATGGGCAAGCAACCAATTTAAATGAGTCCTTTATCACCTGTTAGTATTATGTTACTATGCATTCGTGAAATTTGATTGGTGTGCATGAATGATACTACCAATTAGCTTTACGCATCATATGGGAATACAACAGATCATTTTATATGATCGCTTTACCATATAGGAGTAAAGAAGATTGTATAATATTTAATATAGCTCATGATTTGCCAAAACTCCTGTACTATTCTCTGAAAAAGAGTCAACTTATCTTAGCAAAGTCCACATGCAGCCATGTCTTAAAAATGAATTTAGGTAAAATTAAGCCATGTTTTAAAAACTACTGGTCAATCCATTCAAAATGGCATACAGTATCAGAGCATTAGATTGTAATGATCCTTAGGCATACAGACACAAAAACTCATTTATACCTCATGCAACAACCTTACAACATTTTCACAATGCTTAGTTAGCACTTTGCTTAGCTGTTGTCAGTCTCCTACCTCCACACCACTATGTCAAATGTTAAGCACTGTATTTGTGTATATTTCCATTTTTCTCATTATACTGTGAGTCTTCTATGTCGTTGATTAGTTGTTTTTCAATTGGTGCCGTAAGACAAGTTTCCCTAGAAAAAGCAAGGTGGAAAATACATCCATTACAATATTGTGAGCCACCACATCTTCAAAGAAAATTTAAAATACTTTTTTTGTTGGTTGGGGTGAATTTGAACTCCTTGTTGTTTACTTGGTGTGCTACACAAACTGTGGGCTTCATTAACAAATGCAAATTCTTGGTGCAAACACAGTGTAGGGGGGTGTAACCTAAGGGGTATCGAGGTTCTCTGTGCAGGGGTCAGTGTCAGTCTGTGGCACAAAGCAATGTCCACAGTTTAAATCAAGGTTTTAATTTGCAATTGTAGGAGAACAGCCAAATACATTTGCATTCCAAATTCCTCAAGGCCAGAAATATAATGCTGCTCATTGTCATATGCAATATCCCTACATCTCAAAACTTTCATGCAAACAGAGCTGAATGTGCATAATAAGGACACAACTTGCTTATTTCAGGAACATTATAACTGCAGAGAAAACTGAAAGAACAAAACAGAAAAAGAACAAAAGTAAATTCAAATGTTTAGAGTGTGGGATCAGATTGTTCTGTCACACTCAGGCAAAGCTCCTTAATCTCTGGAACAGCCTTACCAGAGATAAAAATTACTGCTTCTGTGACCCCTTTAAAAGCAATTAATGTTAAACTTTCTTGTATCTTGGTCTGTTTGACCTCATCTGTTATTGTCTAGATTTGCTTTAACTCTTTCTGCTATTTTATGAATACATGAAGACCATATCCTGTTCTTCTATAAAGGTTTTATACAAATAAATTATTTATTTACTTATTTTAGCAGAAAGGCAGCAATGCACAGTGAACATGTGAACAGGGTAATGAGTGAAAGTAATGAGTAATGAGTGAAAGATGAATAATTGTGACTGTGCAAAAATATTTCTGCACATTATGGACTAATGCTCTTAGCTGTTAGGGAGGTTAATGATGTGGCAATATCCCCCATTTCTGCAGGTCAGAGACGGCTCAGCTGAAAGCGATTAAGCTCTGGCCAGGGCATGAACCGCTTGAAAAGTGTGACATAGAAACAATAAGCGCTTGAAAAACTTGCTTTTTTATAGCTTACTGACCTCTCATTAGACCTTGGGAGGGTTACATTCTCAAAGTAGCATCTGGAAAAAGATACAAAGACTTAGATATATACAGAGGTAGCCAATTTAGCTTGTGAAAATATCAGTGCTCTTGGTTGAAGTAAAAAATAATTTTAAAAAGTGATGGGAATAAGAAAAAATATTACATGCATGATAAGCCTCGTTGGGCTTCGTGAAAATACATCATTTAAAAAAATGTTATAATACAGAAACTGATTTTATGCATTTCTAAACACCATGTTAATACACTGAAAATATAATATTGTATGAAGCCTTGTTCGTGTTAACAAGGTGTGCCAGACCCTGGTGCACATGGTGTAGCATTGAAACACCATTATATTCTGGCCATAACTGAGATTCTGGTTCAGCTCATTAAGCTCAGAATGTTTGGAATGCTGGGTTCTAATTGAATCTACATCGAAAGCAATATACACCCCAGTCTAGCAGACATATATTCCCCTTATTTTTCTCACCAATTTGGAATGCCTAAATGTTCAAGTCAGGTCATCAACGAACATCCTCTGTGAGTACTGTATGGCTAGGGATAGCAAGTAAGCCGGAAGTGTCCTCTGATGTCTGTGTGGGGGTGGTCAACATACGCTTTTTCACTCTGTAAGCGTGCAGCTGAAACACCACAGCTATTGGATCAGAGGTCTGCGCAGTGGATGTGATGCAGCATGCAGGTGCCTGCTCCACCAGAGTAGAGTGCGCAATGAGGTGGTGGCTTACCCTGTCAGCATTACTGGGCAATGCCTGCCAATGGCTAATCATGCTTCACTCCATATGCCCACCTGCCCAATCAGCACTGACAAGGTGCAATTTCAATCTGGATCATGGGACAATCATTTTTATTTTTTTAATCTTTATTTTACCTTTATTTCACTAGGTCGACTATGGTGCAACTAACCCCCCTCCCCAGAAAAAAATAAAAACCTGTTAATGCATCTTATTTGCACAAATACTAGAAAGCTGTCAAAGAATGCGGCTTTAGTTCTTTATGAATCGTCTGAGAAGGTGCTAAGCTGAACAAGCTAACTCATTGTATGATGTCAGTGGCACAACCCAGAATTTCACAATAACCAAGAAGAATACTTCTTAACATCAGGAAAAAATGGGATTAAAACCAGATCATAGCTTTATTTCAGAAAAAAAAACCTATGATTATTGATAAATGTGCCTAAATGTTCTCTCTGTGGAGCATGTTGACCAGTCTGACAGTTGTCATGTGGGATCTTTGATTTACAATAAAAATGAAGCAGTTGCTCCTTCCTTTGACTTTGACAGCCCTTTTGTAACATGGGAAGGACAAAAAGCATATTTTAGATGCATTTGTGATATAAATGTTATTGATATACAGTGCCCTCCAAAAGTATAGGAATGGTAGAGTGCTGTATTTGTGTTGAGTCCTCCATATTCAGAGGTGCAAAAGTAAGTAAATGGATTAACTTAAAAGTAAATTAAAAGCAATAAAGTCTAATTCTTGGTTATGCAGCCCTTAAATGCAATAACTGCATCAAGTCTACAACCCATTGAAATCAGACATTGATTCTATGTCTGATTTAATGTGAACTATGTTTGACTAGGTTAAACTTTTGCTTAAATACTATAGGTTTAGAATGTGTAACTGTACCATATATTGTGGTCACTGGTCACACAGTACACAAGCAATATTGTAGTTTTATTTCATTTTTTCTGAGACATTTGGTAAAATGAAAGTCATTACATTAGTCATGTGTCATGTCTGTTGACACCCATCCACACTGCTGTTGTGATTCTGAAATTTGTAATGATCCCAGAATTAATTTTGTACCCCACTGATACACACTGATCCATAAACCAAACGGTACAAGATACGCTGTAAGGCACTGGGCATACAAAAATGCAGCGGCCAATTTTCACCACAAACAAACCTCACCCTCCCCCATAATCCTACAGTAGGATTGTTCTTTGTGACTTCTTCCAACAGTACAGAGTGATACGCTTGAACAGGTCACACTGTACCCAATGAGATGCTGGGTTTATTGGACAGTGCGCAATACCCAGCAGCTCCTGTTTGCTTCACTTCCCCAAACAACGGTTCACAGCGAGTTCAGTTCTGTTCAGGTTCATCGCCGTGGCACGGTTCACCTTTAGGTCAGCTTTTTATCAGTTATTTCCCAGTCATGTGCTTATGAGTAAATACTAGGTGACCACCAGCACCTGGAGCAAGACTTTATAAGTGATGCTAAGGGAGTGGTCACAGAGACCGTAAATCATAATACATACATGCATACTATTTTTGGTAAATGTTGGAACAGACCAGACTTGGCTAATGTGCGTATACGTATACACAGTGTATTGGTGTACTGTAAGATAGGAAACTGAACCATATTCACTTTTGGTTCAGGTGAGGTTGACAGCAAGGCTCCACAAGGCAAGATATGCCACTGTGAGCAGTTTGCCAGAGATTTATTATTGATCATTGATCTTGCGCTAGCCAGCAGGGTTTCGCTGTGTAGTCCTATACAATGCTCTGTATTTTAATCTATTTTCTCCTTGTCCTTTTCCCCTCCCATTTTTGCTGCTACGTTTGCCTTTTTGACTGTGTTTGTTATTTTTATAATGAATTAAGTCTAAGGACCAAACTTGGCTGTTTAATGAGCCACTAGCTCCGTTTATGGACTACACCTCCCAGTATTCTCTCTGCTAAATGTTCCATCATGCTCTGCCAATTGAATTCATCCCATTTTTGGCATTTGACCTGTGAATAGCTAACAGTGATTGCTTTTAGCAGTCCCTGGTTGTTTCAACATTCTAACAGAAACTAGGTTAGAATTATTGAGTAAGACTGTGATTTGAAATTAATTTAAAATAGTCATATGCCACATACACATCTCACCTTGCCTTTCCTTTATATCTAAGTGAGATAAGACCATTTTCTTCAGACTAATACATCACACTGCTATGGTGACCCACAGCCAGCCATTATAAGACAGACATGTTTACTCAGTGACCTTGATTTGAATTTGATTAGATTTTATTTTAATTTTTTTTGTAAGAACCTTCCATTGAGACACTTACTGTAGCACACAGAAAATGAACACACACACACACACACACTCACAAACAAACACAAACACAATTGTCAGCACTGCACACTGAAAAGCCGATGAAAGTCCACAATGGAACTAGATCTCAAATGACTGCAATCCACTATAAGCACTAAAAGCAATGTCTTTGACATTTGGGTCAAATCAAGTGATAATTTTAGTCTATATCTAATATAATTATCTCACGGGTCACGGTTGACACAGTTAAAACGGAACATTTCTGTTATTGTCTAGTCATGGGAGAATGCAGCAGTCTCGCAGTATGAATGAGAGGTAATTCAGGAGAATGCTGTAGCCCTGTGCTTTTCCTTGCAAAGCTCCGAGAAGAGTTTCTGTGTTCGTAGTCTTTTATTTTCACTTGAATGGGGATAGTTTTGTTTTCTGTTCCATGCTGCTTTTTTTCGTGGGATTCCCATCTAAACATGGGAACCTGGCACGGATTCAAACTGCAACACTCTAAGCCCTGAATAACAGATTCAAAGAGTGTTCAAGAATTCACAAAAGATGTTTACGAAGATTTGTTTTCTCTCTCTAACTGGTAACAGTATCTGAAACTTCGTTCCATGATGCAAAACTCCACAGGGAGTTCTATAGAAATTAAAACACTGCTAAGAAGAAAAAAAAAAAAAAGTATCCAATGAGGAAAAAGAACACATTTGTTGTTAACACACACACTCAAATTGTCTTTATGTTCACATTAAAATTCTGAATTTTAAAAATGTGATTGTTTGTTCTGGCTCTAAATATGCACACTGTGAAAGCTATTCAGGAGGCAGGTTCTTATTTTCACAGTTTGTTTGTCTACAAACCCTTGGAACCTTGGCAAGAGTACCTATAATCCTTGGGTACTTGGGAAGTTTCCAGTGTCTACTTCAGATCCATTCCTCAAGCCAAATTAATTTAAGTATGTTGTAATGCACTTTAGAAATATACATAAAATGTATTGCTTTTTATGGGATGACAATTTTGTTGGTTCAAACTTCCATATCAGTTTGGCTGTTGCATCAGTTAAAAAAAACCAAACAAACAAAATCTATGCATTATGCCTTCACAGTAATTTGTAGATACCTTCATGGCTGTTCTCAAAAAACAAAAACAAAGGTTACAAGTGTAACCATGGCAATGTAAGCTAATTGGATCACCACAGCATGGAATCCCCACAATATATCTTCCGCACGGGAGGATGTATTCCACCATAGAATTTCAGAGCAGTCGATGTATGTGCATAGCTTTTCGGCTGCAATCCCTCTGTATATAGCAATCGCAGCACTATGTCTTCCTCCTGTCCTGCCCTATAGGTGCTTTAGGTCATTGGAAAGGAAGCCTGATGCAGTCAATTAGCTCACGAAACCATGATTACTATAGTAGCCTTTGTTATGTAGCATTACTTTGGATCTAGCATTATATCACAATGCTAGATCACGGAATGAACTGGACACGGCCAGTTAGCAAGTGAAACTTAGCGCAACAGTGCTTTGTGATAAGCTCCTGGGAAGGTAAAACTGGTGGTGGTATAACACATAGCTTCCTATCAGAGGGAGCCACATTGACTCAATACTATCTTTACATTGCATTACAGGCATTTAGCAGACAGTCTTGTTTAGAGTGACTCCACAGCCTTTTCATTTTTACACAGCATCCATTTAAACAGCTATATATATACTGAAGCAATTCAGGTTAAGTACCTTGCTGAAGCAACATCCTCCTGGGAATTGAACCCGTAACCTTTCAGTTCCAAGCAGTTCCATAACTGCTACACTACTCTGACGTCCTCACACAAAGGCTGAAGTTGTCTCACGAAGGCACTGTGCAATGGCCAACTGGCCGAGGCAAAGAGCAGAACATATGCCATCGCATCTACCGTAATATGACTCCATGGTAGAGGAGGCTCGGGCACTCTACAGTATGCACATGGCATCACCTAGGAGACTTTGGGCAGGTCACTTGTACCTCTTAAAGGTCCATCCCACAGCTGGAGACGATGGGGGGACCAGGTGCCACAGGGCCCCCGGGGCTTTGACAGCAGGGCTGGGCTTCCTGGCAGCTTCCACAGTGTCCGTGAGAAGAGGCGGCAGCAGTGATCCGATGATGTCTTATCCAGGACCGACTAACAGGAGCATCTGATGACTCACTATCTCAACCCTGCCCGGGACTGAATTGGCTAAATTGCAATGATAATTGTCAGTAGTCCTGATAATCACCGATGTCTTTCGTGGGAATGTCTTCAAACCACAGTGCACTTATCATTTGTGGCTGCACATTGTACCAATACACTCCTTAATGTGCTGTTTGTTTAGATATGTGCTATCTGATCATCACCATGGAGATCCCAAAGGCCAGGTTAAATTACTGTGTATGATCAAGATAGCGAGTACAATTACCAGGATTGGTCATATATCAGCAGCTAAGCTCTACACTGAACTGATTTTAAATAAGGCCGATCAAATTCATAACTGTTTGACACATCCTCTACGCTCCAAATTTCAATAAAGCATCCTGTCAATGGGGCAGAATTTGAAAAAAGCAAAACAACTGCAACACTGCAATTAGTCCCCTCAACTATAAGGCTATTTAATGCATGACTGTATTTGTGTTTTCTTTTCGATTTTATAGGGCCAACATAGGCCATTTTGTGGGGGGGGGAGGGGGTAATGCTGTTTCTTTGAATGTGCTATGAAATTGTTTGCAAAGATGATTGCCATGTATGCATGTCTGGTTTTATTGCACTTGATCAATTGAATTTCCTCATGGGGATAATAAAGTTCACTTTGACATTGACTTTGGCCCAGGTGAGCTTTCAGAATCTCATTTAATAACCTTGCCAGCACTCAACACTACACACAGAGTAAACCACGATTACCACCAATTCAGAGTAAACATATATTCTCAACAAGCTGACCATCTTTGACAATTTCCTCCCAAGAGAATTTACTTTGATTTGTATTTATCCTTAACAGCGCGTGACAAATTAACTAAAAACTAAAATTCATGTCATATCCATTTTTTTAAGTTACACTGGTCGTTTACCTCCCACTAGTGGCTACTTTGAAAAGTGCAGTGTAATAATGAGAGGGTTAAAAAATAAACATTTCAGCGCTGGATGGAGAGCAGTTCCATTGAACGTAATACAAACCAAAAATTCCAAACTTCCTCATGGTGCTAAATCACAAGAAAAATCAAATAAAAAATGGCTGTGACCTACAGACATAGAGATAATGAGTGCAAGCCCGCATGGGAAAAATGTGTGCTAGTTAATATGTAAGCTAGAACTGAAGGAGAAATATATGATAAAAAAGCATTTAGCGTCATATTTTCTTGTATAAATGGCATCATGTTGTCTTCATAAATGGCATCTTCTGCTAACTATCAAGTGTCCACTGCATTCAAGCGCATATAAGAGTAGTACTATAAACCATAAGCTCAGTCTTGGGTCAGTTTACTTTTGAGTGTAAAGTATCTGAGTATCAAGAACATTCACACAGTTAAATTCCTCATAATTTGATAAACACTTGATTTTAAAGGTAGTTTTTAATCAACTCAACTAAATGGATATAAAAGATTGGATATCACAAAATACCCTTCAGTTAAACAAAAATAATATTGAAGTCATTTTTACTGTTTCAAAAAAGCAAAGGACATTTTTTTCATGGATCCAGTTTCTAAAATCCCATTTAGCACATCACCAAATTCTCTTTTACTCACCTCAAGAAATAACGCCTTCACCCCTGTCTGATGCTGAGAAAGCTACTCGTGCCTCATATAATCTAGACCGGAATATTGCAATACCTTTTTCTCTGGCCTTCCAAATTTCGTCATAGGGAAATTACAGATTAGCCAGAATTGAACAAGCACTAACAAGGGCAAAGTAGGAACATATTAGTCATTAGTACATACACCCCCACCCTGGGTCTCTGTTACTCCAAGTAAAAAAAATAATAAATAAATACTGAGTACTCTCAAAAACTCTCTTATAGTCTATTATTTACCCTCAGTTCCAGTTCCTTAAATCACAGCTTAAATCATATATACATATTTTAGGATGGAAATTAATTTATTTTTTTACTTTTTTCATTAGTGAACAAACTATTACCAAAAACGCAAACTAAAAACTATTATGTATCTAGCCATTTAAAAAAAAAGCCTTTATTTTCGCACTCTGTGCTACTTCATTGCATGAAAAGTGCTACAGTATATCATTTATTTATTATTAACTCATTATTAACTATTAAGTCAAAAGGACTCAAAATTAATGGTTTGGCTCATAGAACCAATAATAATAATAATAATAATAACAATTATTATTATTATTATTATTATTATTTCAAGTATGTCTTAGAAGAAACATTTTAAATACTAAATTTTCAAGTACAAAGTGTTTGATTTAATGGATTTAGTTGAAAATGCTTTCACAACATAATTATAGCCAGTGGTGCAACATGCTTGCTTGCTTGGTTGAAAGACTTGAAAAGCACTGGATATGTGGGAACCTATCAGCTCTGAAAGTTGAGCATTTTGTCTAATTAGAGGACAGTATTTTGATGAGAACACGTCAAGGGACTACAGATGGCCCTAGTTTTGTACCAATTCGCATTGTTAATTGATAGTGAATATGCACAGCACAATTCTATTTTATTGGTGTCTAACCTTACAAAATGTAAAAGATGGAACTGTACATGTGGCTATTGAACACTCTGACAACAGAAAAAAGAGGAAATACAGTAAAAGGCCACTAACTTTAAAAAGATTCCTTGGGTACAAATAAACTGGCAAGTAGCTTATCAAGAAATCCTTGCCATACCCCCCATGCAAAGACATGTATGAGTATTTAGGCTACTGTCTGTTAGAGGCGGCGCATTGGTTGTTTAAAATTGCCGGCGTAGGCTACCCTTGCCCATAATCCAAATTCAACCCCTAGCCCCTAGTAGTTCCCCTGGAGTACCCTCAGTATTACAGCTCGCTGACATCACATCGAGGGTCACTTACAAAGATTGTACAAATAACTCTGGGATACCGCCTTCAGAATGAAGGCTACATTGTTGCTGACTCAGTCATTTCTGTTGTCTATCAAATAAATATTTCAAAATATTTTAAAATTGTATTTGTATTTTAATGTATTTTTAAAAGGCTCTATACTATTTGAAAAAAGTATTTAGTTTCACAGGAAAGTATTTATTTAAAGGAATGCATTTTTAACTAATATTTGAGAATGTATTTGGTTTTCCATGAAAATAATTTAAATAAATCAAATACAAAGTATTTCATGTGTAAATGTATTTGAAAATATGTCAAATATGTGTTTAACTACATTTTCAAATACAAATACGTATGTCGTCTGATTTGAATGCATGAAGAAAACATAGTGTTGCTGGAAACCTGGAAGACTCAAACCTTTTCAATGGCCTTTCATACCATACCATTACAAAACCTATGTATCTAACAACCACACAACCTGTGCTCTGAAAAGGAAAGTTATTTAATTAAAAATCTTAAAGACTCTGCATGGCTGGACTAAGGAGGTTTCTGACTGACAGGCCAGTTCTTCCCATTGGATTGGTTTTACTGAACATTATGTCCCTGGTTCACAAAGTGAGGTTTTAATGCAGGTACGGGAACTCTGACAAAGGAATTGAGCAACGTGTGCTAATGCTAGGGGCTTGGACTTTTTGTTTACAAACATCTCACAAGCTCCATTGAGATAGCCCAACCTAAAAAAAGAATACAAAGCTAAAAGCAAGTCATATCTGACTCCTTGCCTCCTTGTTGTGCCAAGACTTACGGGAAGACCTTCTCTATTCTCACCCACCTACCAAACCCCAAACCATCCCAATTACCCCGACAGTTAGTCATCAACGGTAAATCGGGTTCATTGATACATGGACTCCAACAGCCAATGGACCTTACTCCTACGTTGTATGTTGTAGGAGTAAGCGTAGGCGGCTCACTTCTGTCCGTACCCTCCGAAATGCAATTCTCGAAATCCGACTGACTAATTCAAACGGTGAGTAAGATGGGCGTCACGAAACGGCAATTGATTGACAGGTCATTTCGGCTGACCCCTGCGTGTACACAAGAGCCGTTATCTCCATCTGCTATGTGGACCCTGATCATATAAAAGTCTTAACCCAGCTGGGGTGCTTCACTTTGTGTGGGACCAACAGCAGGCTGTCAGGGAAACATGGCATTCATACACACAGCAGCCTGCCTTCTAATTCTGTGCTCCATCTCTTCAGCAGTAAGTGGATGATTTTCTTCTTTTTTTGTCACTCTTGAATGTTTTGAAGATGTTGTGAAGATCACTGTTGAAGATCTTGTTACTGTTAACTTTCATGTGTGTTTTTCTTCTTTGTATTTTAGCAATTTAGAGGTGATTCTGATGGATCTTGTTCCCCAAATGATGGATTTGTGAGTATTATTGTGTATTATGTATGTGTGTGTGTGTGTGTGTGTGTAGGTGTGTGGGTGTGTGTGTGTGCATGAACTGTAGAGCTGTAGCAAATATGTTATGCATGTGTTACACATGCATCATTTCACTAATGTTCCTAAAGAAAGATATCCTTGCACAACTAACTAATAAACTGCATGTGTACTTTAATAGGTCCATTTTCAGTTTTAAATGTGTTTTGCCACTTGCTCTTTTCAGGGTAAATACTGCCCAACAACATGTGGAGTGGCTGATTACCTGCAAAAATACAAGCCTAGCATGGACAAAGAGCTTGATGACATGGGGTATTTATTAGAGGAAATAGCTAATCTGACAAAGGGAGCCCAGGACAAAGTGGTCTACATGAGAGATTCTGCCAACCAGGCACAGAAGTCTACTCCCCCAGGTGCAAACTCATTTCATACAGCATACTTTAAAACTTACTATGGACTAATTACCTATGTGTGCATCTGTTTTTCTCTTGTATTATCAATTGGTCAGTTGATATATCAATCTGTCCCATCTGTCCAGTCTCTCGCATTAATGTGTTTACAATCCAGTTAATCAACATATATCTAGATCAATGGTAACCAATCCTGTTTCTGGAGATCTACTGTCCTATAGGTTTTAATTCCAACCCTAATTTAGCAAACATGCCTTTACTAATTAGCAGCTAATCATGATATCTACCTGTTGAATGAGGAGTGCTTTGTTAGGGTTGGAGAGACAACCTACAGGACGGTAGATCTCCAGGAACAGGGTTGGTTACCACTGATCTAGTGTATCTATCCAATTGACCTATCACTTTTATACAATTCATTACTGTGCTTTATTCACAGATTACTATATCAAAAGGTCATCGAACATGCTGGATGATATTCTGAGATTTGAAAGGAGCATTGTTGAGCAGGAAGCAAAAATATAGTAAGTTGCTGGTGTTTTTGCTTTGTTTTTAAAGTTGTTCAGAGAAACATATGGTGTCATATTTGGCCACTTGTGGTTCTGAAGATCAGGTTCATACAAATATAATTCAAATAATTTCAGTCTAACAGAGTATACTGTACATACATACATACATATGTACACACATACGTACATGCATACATACATGCGTACATGTGTACATACATACATGTAAACATACATACATGCGTACATACATGCATATATACTTACATGCATATGTGTGTACATACATACATATATACTTACATGCATATGTACAGACATACATACATGCATGCTTACTTACACATATACACATACATACATGCATATATACAAACATACATACAAATTAACCTTTAGAAAAGGAAGCAATTTAACCTGCTGTGCAAACCCCCCTCCCCCCATTTCTCCCCCAGTGAACTCGAACAAATGCTTGGGTCCAATGAGAAGCGAATGCTGCAGCTCAAACAGCTGTCACTGCAGCTAGAACAGAAGTGCAAGCAACCCTGCCAGGACACCGTTAAGATTGAGCCAGAAACAGGCAAAGGTAGAATCAGCAGGCTGAAAACGACAGCTTTTTCTCTCAGAATACTCGCTTTACCTTTTCCATCGATCGAAACTACGTTTAAAACCACCATTAACAGGCGGTGTAGCCTCTTAATGGTGTTTAATAGCCTCACACAGTCAATATTTCTAAATGGAGGATCAGTCTATAAACTAGTTATTTCTTCCAAAACTAACAACACCATCACTGTTTTAACCATAGACAAGGCCACGTGTTAAATGTGCACATTTTACAGCAGTCATTGGTGCACTTATTAAGAAATGTAGCGAAAATATCACAAAATGGAAGATTCAAATAATTATCAACTTAAGTTGGTATGAAATCCAGAACAGATACATTCCTCCTTGAGCACTTCTGATATACACAAAAACACTTCAAATCATCCCATTTGGTGATTCATCATTTTTTTCCCCATATCAGATTGCCAAGACATAGCGAACAAAGGCGCCCGAACCAGCGGCCTGTACTTTGTGAAGCCCCTGAAAGCCACGCACCAGTTCCTGGTCTACTGCGAAATCAACAGCGCGGGAAGCGGCTGGACGGTGCTCCAGAGGGTAGGCCCGCGAGAACAAACAACGAATAAAACTCGCTCACAGGTCCACTGGTTGAATTCAAACTGGATGTTGTGTCCTTCCAGAGGCGCGATGGAAGTGTGGACTTCTCCAAAAACTGGATCCAGTACAAGGAGGGCTTTGGCTACCTGTCTCCGAACGACAAAACAGAATACTGGCTGGGTAACGAGAAGATACACCTCCTGTCCACCCAGTCGTCCATTCCGTACGTCCTGAGGATCGAGATGATCGACTGGGATGGAACAAAAAAGTAAGGAACCGTCTATCAGACGAAACAAAAATGGCTGGCTGGACAGAAACTTTAGTCACATTCATATTAGAAATGGCCTCAGAGCACTTGTTGCCATGTTGTGAATTCTTGGTATTTTAAAGGTCAAATGCTTTGCATTCACAATATTCATCTGAGTTATTATGAAGCTGGTTTATTACTGGCAATTCAAATTTTACTTCTGTCCTCAAAAAAAAAAAAAAATTCCACTGTTGGGCCCTTGTGAAATAGTATGTTTGCAAAGTTATGCAACTCTGAAACAGGTCCCTGTATTCAAAGTAAACAACATACTTTATGTTGCACAACATTTTTGGGGGAGGGAAATTCAGGGAATGAGTTTGTGTGGGTGGCTGCTATCAAAGCAGAATTTTTACAGAGACATTTTATGAAAATTGTCAAATATTTTTATCTTGATTGCCACACTTGTGATCAAGATGAAAATATTGCAAAAGCTACGAAAGCATCAGAGGCCCATCTCCTGAATGTTTCTGTTTCTCCCCGTCTCTAGGAATGCCGATTACGCCATGTTTAAAGTGGGCCCGGAGGCTGACATGTACCGGCTGACCTACGCCTACTACCATGGAGGGGATGCCGGTGACGCCTTCGACGGATTTGATTTCGGGGACCCCAGCGACAAGTTCTACACCTCCCACAACGGAATGCAGTTTAGCACTGCTGACAAGGACAATGACAAGTACCAGGGTAACTGTGCCAAGCAGGATGGGTCAGGCTGGTGGATGAACCGGTGCCACGCCGGGCATCTGAACGGCAAATATTACCAAGGTAACAAGCCCTGTTCTCACCTGTCGGTTCTGTTACAGAAGATGACCACCGAGTCATAAAAAAGAGAAGGTAGAAATTGACATTAGTTTAGTCATTGTGAAAAAACGAAAACATAATTCTATAAATAACAAAGTAAACATATTTTTCTCCAAGTATCACACCTTTTATCCAATCAGCACACAAAATTAGTTTGTGAGTTTTTCCTTCAGCACAAACCTTCGCAAGTAGGCTGCAGAGGTCAGAAAAAGTAGTGCAGTGCAAACCACAAGTGCCTCACTTGCAAATGAATTTGTTCTGTTTTGGTGGCAGCCATTTTGTTTTGAGGTGTCACATCTGTGAATCAAAAGTGGATCACTGACGCTGTCCCTTGTTCTTCTCTCGTCCAAGGTGGGAAGTACACGGAGGCGGAAGCTGGCCAGTACGGGTATGACAACGGCATCATCTGGGCTACGTGGCACAACCGTTGGTACTCTATGAAAGAGACCACCATGAAAATTATCCCGATTAATCACATGGTCGCAGGCGGTGGTCAGCAGACGGGCATTAAGCAATTTGGAGGTCTGGGAGACATATAAAGGACGAGGTGCCAATATTTCATTGCACAAATAATGGTTTCTTGGGTTTTCTGCTTTGTATAGTCAAACATCATGTTTGTCACTCAAGGAGAGTGGCCTCCCCTGTTCACTTAGAATCATCTCAGCTATTTGTACATTTCTCCAATAAATGTTGTGTTTTCTAAGCATTATAACTACTTCTAATGCACACATTAATACAGCATGGCTGAACTCAGTGACAAGGACTGAATATGCATTGAAAGGAGGAAAAGGTTTTGTTTTCTTTTTACTTCTACAGATAAATAAAAAGTCAAAACAAATCTTACCGTCAACTTTGTTTCTGACACTTCTTCCATTGCCGATTCCTTTATTACTCGTGAAGTCTGTTCAAGAGCAAAATTGTAGGAAACAAAACCAGCAGGTTTGATATCAAAAAAAAATATTTTATCGAGGTATGTATAAGTAGATGCAGTCTCACACCTCACAGAGATTCACTCTGTGACTGAATAGGAAAGCCACTGTATGCACATATTATGATAATAGGCTATAGTCCGAAAGTAATTGAAAAGTCAGGAATCTCCAACATTTACTAGGAATTATACATTTAAAATATAAGTGATATGAAAAAATATTGCTATGGTTTTCCTTATACTTTCGCAGTCAAGCCTGAAAATACATCTCTGCATACAATATCTGTGTCACACCATATATGGGAGAAATGTAACTACTGAATGCCAGGGCTAGCACAAGACAACAGACAAAAGGCCATTGGCTGAAGACCTTTGATACCGAGGACAGTTATTTGAATGACAAGCGCTGCCAATTACTTTTTATCTCATTTACACTCGTGAGAAAATACAGTTAGGAGCCGTCAAGATGGCAGAGGGAGGAGGACATAATTAGCGGAATTTCCACAGAGGTGCTAATCACGAGCATGCTAACTGCACACCAGCGCCTGTTCATTTTCCACAGCCACTCTCAGGGCTGCAAGCCCACGCTTTTGGCCCGTCTATTCCCCTTTATCGTCGTCAGGCCATTAAAGGGGTACAAAGGGGCATGGTCAAGCTCAAGGGCTGGGTAATTACAGCTTGTTTCCAAACTACAGACAATAGTGCCCTTTTCCAATGTACTGTAAGCATGATGTTAACAGAAGGTAGGCTTCATAGAAGGATCCCAAGAACCATATATTCTACTAGGCTAAAACTACACAAGGAACATTCAATAAAAATAAAATAATTTATTTGAAAATATTTTCATAACAACATATTTGTGTCACCCAAGACACTTGTATTATGTGGAAAAAAAACATTGGTAGACAAGAAAATTGGAAAATTGCTTTATGCTTGAACTAGCTCTGGTTTTCGGCTCTGTCTGTCAGTTCTGACCACAGAAATGAGACCAATATATGACCAAATCAGATCAGTGTTAAGCAAAGAATTTGAGAGAATGCCTGGTGTTTAGAGGACCATTGACTACAGTAATAAAAAAATATATATAGTGATATCAGGTGGGAATGGCAGACAGGCATTATCATTAGTGACAAACTTACATCATTTTATTGAACGTACATTTTGCCTCTTATGTAATATGACACAATCCCAACCTTCAAATACAGCACTGGTCATAGTGCACAATATAATTTCAAAAATGTTATCAGTAGTCTGAAGATAAGAATCATCCAGCTCCTTATTGTGAATGTAAATTTCAATTATTAGACTGCTGACTGTTTTACAATGGCTGTTTTGAATTTACCATGCTATTATCCAGTCATAGCTTGGCTGACTGTTATCATTAGCTATAGCTAGTCAGCTAACTAAACAAACCATTATGCAATTGGCATACACATGAACCATCACTGTCAGGAAAATAGTGAGCTCTAGCCTAGGCTACTCACCATGTTGGCCACACAACACATCCAAAAATGACATAATGATTTATGAGAAAAATAGCACTTGATTCAAATAAACTTCAAGTTACTGTTTAATAAAAAGAACATTTCATTTCAGGTTCTGTCACCATGTTGATTCAAATTTTGACAATGGCACCCTAGAATCAAGAGTGATATAACTTGAGAATTAATGACTGTGTCCTAGAGGACATAGATGCAAACTCCACTTCTTTAGAGTGACAACTGCTTATCAAATGAAAATTATGGAACAATGATTCTTGAAGCTAACATTATTACCCATAAAACAACAAACAGCTAAAGCTGCAATGTCAATGATGAAACTAAAAGCTGAAACTGTTAAACATGCATTTATTATTACATAGACTACTTTTTAGTACCATAGTGATCAAGCAGTCCTTGTCTTTCAAGTGCTTGAGCACTCATGTCCATATATAGAAGGAAACACGCTAATGATTATTAATACAATTAGACCTTTCTTGGACCTCTGTTAAGAGTTGAATCAACACTGTTAAAGTTGAATTACTACTGGACATTTTGCTGTGAGAAATATCAGCTACGTGCATCAAAAGGACTCAAGGGGCGGCATGGTGGTTCAGTGGGTAGCACTGTTGCTACCTACTGTTGCCTACTATTGCTTCACCGCAAGAAGGCCCTGGGTTCTAATCTGGCCTTCCAGTGTAGAGTGTACATGGTGTCCGCGTGGGTTTCCTCCTACAGTCCAAAAACATGCAGGTAGGCGGGTATAGATAATGGAAAGGACACAGTTCTAGAATTTCCAGGCTAAATGAAGGCAAAATAAAACAGATTTTTTATAAAAACCCTCATCAAACACAACACAAACACAGACTTATGATTATGTATCCTTTACTCCCCGTTGATGTCGAATTCCCAATACATATGAAACAGTTCAACTTGTCTACATGGTAAATTGAGAAATTCACAGATGCCTGTCTTGTATTCAAGATTTTGCATGGCTTGGCTCCTCCCCCCTTACTGCCTTTGTTAAGCAGAGAACAACTGATAGCAGATCAGCTAGATCTGTTGTCAAGAGAGGGACTGTATAATTCCTATGAGGAGGACTGCTTTTGGACAGTCAGCTTTTTCAGTAAGGGCAGCTCACACATGGAATAAACTTCCTACACACATAAGAAACTGCAACACATATCCTTTCACAACTCACCTGAAAGTGTGATAAAAAGACAACCAGATGTGTGACCATGCTCTGTAATATCCCAACATATGTTCTGTCTGTTTTATGCATAACTATCTTTGTTTTAACGTATTTGTATTATGCCTGAATTTGTATTTTGTATTTGTTTTTAATGTACCTGCCCAAGGACTACAATTGAAAATTAGCCATGCTGTCAAAACTGACACATTTACAGAAATGGTTATTAGTTGTGCACTGTCCCTGTAAAAATACACTGAATAAAGTAAAGGAGACTATTCCCACATCTTGCAATATATTTATTTTTTATGGAGGCTTTTGTAACTGAGTAAACATTTATCTGTGTACTTTGCTTGACAAACATGGGCTAAATGTCCTACTTTCTTTGGACTGCTCTACTGAAACAACAAGAGAATGTCCAGAGTGAAAATTAAACAGACACTTTGTACTGTTTTTTTTTTGTGGTTGTCCATGGCCCTGAAATGCACTTTTGTACGTCGCTTTGGATAAAAGCATGTGTCAAATAAATGTAATGTAATGTAATGTACTGTTTGACTGTTGACTGCTGAAAACGTATATATATATACACATATATACATGTACATAAGCAACAAAACAGGCTATATAAAACAGATTTAAAGCTAAGACTAAAATAATAGGCTAATGTTATGCTAAAGTCATTGGTCCTAATGTCTTAGTCGTGCAAAGCAGATGAATATATCTACACTGGTTATCAAAATATTAATCAGAAGTTTACCAACATGGTAATCTTCAGAGGAAACATTGCAAGCTGGCAGAATATTTGAGATTATTGGTACCCGTTACAGCATGTTAAGCATGTTAAACACCACTAGTTAATGTAACATAACGAAACTAACGTCTTTACCGCATCTGTCAGAAAATTGGCAAACCGGGCGAGGGTCGGGGACGGTCGGGGATCACTTTCTTTGGTCATCCTGCATGATAGATGGCGCTAGTAATTTAATAAATAGATTCAACGGGTTCATAGTGTCCCGGAAGGTAAAATCCAAACTATTTCCTTTCTCTTCCTCATGATTTGTTTTCTTTTTTTCTTCTGGAAGTGTGCGACAGTATAGCTTCGTGTCTTGAATTTAACTTTTGGTTTTAGATTGCTTTTTAGACGGGCTTAATTTTTCTTCGTGCTCCCCAGAACATTAAAAATGTCTGAGGTAAGGCTGTTATTTTTTCTAAGGTTGGCAAAGTTAACACGATTTCGTTGCATTTCGATTTTCAGGCATGCTAGCTATTTTATTGGCGAAAACCAACTTTACAGCTGGCTAAATAGAAATGATCTCTACCTTAATCTGGTGTATATTAAATGTAATTGAATGTTTGTTGTGTGTGGAACTTTCCAGGAGGTGCAGAAGCACTCTGTCCACACACTCGTGTTCAGGTCCCTGAAGAGAACACATGATATGTTCGTATCTGATCACGCGAAACCGGTTTCCATGGACGAACAGAGGTAAGCTGGGCTGACTTCAACTGTAACTGTATGCGTTTTATTTATGCCGTTTGTCGCGGATGGCATACTAGCTGTATACCCCCCCTGATATTAGGACACTACGATGATGGCTAACTTAGCTCACGTTAGATATGCAAGTATTGCAAGTATTTGCTGCTACTTGTATTAGTCATAGGTAAGTTGGCGTTTGCTGAAATATTATGCTTGAATAAAAAGGTCGTTTTATGTTCTTCTGTTTTGTTAACCCGTTAGTCATAAGGTGAAGATGGCTGCCAAGCTACGCGCAGAATACGGCGCTGTTCTGCATATGCCTGTTTTGAAAGAGGGGAAAGACAAAGGCTCCAGTCACGCATCTGACCAGTATAGTCCACAGGCGTACCCCGCACTTCCAGGTATGTGACAAGCACTTTCATGCACTTTGATTTATAAGCTATATCCTATATTCAAAAGACACATTATGTTTGATCGCATAATTTTCAGTTTCTATATGATACAAACATTTTTTTACTGTGCATATGTAGTCTAGTTAGTCCAGTGGGTTTTAATGTTTTCGTGGTCTCTGTAAGGAAATGGGATAAGGGAAGATAAACGATTCTCTTGCACCTAAACACCTCACCTCGAAGGTGAGAGGTGGCTATTGATCAAATGTTTGGGAATCACTGAACAAGAAACATTGTATTCAAAATCATATTGATTGCAGACAGCGGTATTTTCAAACCAAAAATTGCTTATGGCCCTTTATAAATATCTTTCATTGTCAGGTTTGGATCCAGAGTATCTCATCACTGGAACTCATCCTTATCCATCAGGACCCGGTATGATTTAAGCTCCTTTAAAAATGCTATTGTTTTTCTTAGAGTTTCTTCTGAAGCTGTTTCAGCACATTGGTCTGAAAATTATACACAGGTCTTGCTTCTCCCTCAACAGGCGTAGCTCTAACAGCAGACACGCAGTTGCAGAAGATGCCCAGTGAGGGCGCTGTTCAGTCACTGGCTCTGGCCCTGCCTCCTTCACAATCCAGGTGCGTCCGTCATCTTTCCCCGCACCAAATGTAGAGGCCACCTTAATAGGTCATGTATCTACAAGAGATCTGTCTTTTTGACAGATTTGTCAAAGCTGATATATTTCAGTCTCTGAGAGGTACTGAGCAGTGTAGAATGTTTGAAAGAGTTTAAAGTTTTTAAAAGTCATCAAAACGTTTTAATTTGGATACACAGAGCAATGTTTGGGTTAAATAGAAAGAGTTGCGTGTATTTATTTGATCTGTTACCCTTAACTGGAAGAGGAGCGAGGAGCTTGGAGAGACGTGGGGTAATGTTAACCCTCCTTACAGACAGCAGGCTAACATCACTGCCGCGAGTGTGGCGGACATTCACCGACATGCCGGGAGTGCCGAGAGATCGCAGGCCCCTCTACACGGCACGGTGAGAGGATCTGGCCTGTACCCCGAGCACATCAAATAATAACATACACACACCTACCCAACAACACGAGATGTAGACCATCAGGCAGGCACACAACAGACTTTATCAGGTCACACGCTCTGGTTAGCTCTAATATATATATATGTTTATTACATAAAAATGTAATATTTCCAGTACATATCCAATAGCAAGCCTCAAAAATCTTACATAAAATTCTGCATGTGAATGCAGACCATTAGGATCACACCAGCATTCAAACTACCACAGAACTGGAGCGTGGAATGGACTTTGTTTTTGGTGTTTCAGTTCCTTTTTATAGTTTTAAGTAGGTTGTGCTCCAGCAGTGTCTTGCATTTAATTGCATCTCCTGTGTCCTGCCGTGTCGCCCAGTCTCTCGTGGAGGCGGGGGGGATGAAGAACTCCACTCTGATGGCGAGGAAGGCCCCGACCATGCCCAAGCCCCAGTGGCACCCCCCGTGGAAACTGTACCGGGTGAGGAGGCTTCGCCAACGGCCCCCAATTAGCTCCCCACGTCCCGTTAGCCCCCCGGTCTCTCTCCTCCGCGCTGCTCCTTTAACCGCTACTCGTCTCTTCCAGGTCATCAGCGGCCATTTGGGGTGGGTGCGGTCCATAGCCGTGGAGCCGGGGAATCAGTGGTTCGTCACCGGGTCAGCTGACCGAACCATCAAGGTAAGACTTGTAGACTTGGCATAACTGCGCAAGCAAGGGCCCGGTCAGATCAGAAGGCCAAGAGCTGCCGAGATGGTTCTGGAACCTCTGGACTTCCTCAGTAATCACTTCCTCAGTAATGCTCTTCAAGATTCAGCTGATTCGGTTTTGATCTGAACTGGGCTTTTGACAGTAGCGTAACTGTGTTGTGGATGACATGAGTCTGTAAGAGTCTATAGCGTTGCGTAATGTCAGTGATCGCATTTGTCCATCGGCAGATCTGGGACCTGGCCAGTGGGAAGCTCAAGCTGTCCCTCACGGGTCACATCAGCACCGTCCGCGGGGTGGCCGTCAGCACCCGGAGCCCCTACCTCTTCTCCTGCGGAGAGGACAAGCAGGTCAAGTGCTGGGACCTCGAGTACAACAAGGTATTCGCCGAGAAACGAGGACCTCTGTGGAGTCAACAGTAGAGGAAAACAAACAAGTGCTCTTTGGAAAATTTGGGTTGTATAAACTTGAGAACGAGGAGGGGTTTGCCTTTAATAAGTACAGCTGTAGCAGCTTGGTCACAAAAAATGTTTTTTCAGTGGTGTGCATGAGGGTTTTCTGAATGAGTGTCTTGTTTGGCATTAGCATGTGTAGCATTGTTGATTCTGTTTGTTATTGTCAGGTTATCAGGCATTATCACGGCCACCTAAGCGCTGTGTATGGCTTGGACCTGCATCCCACCATTGATGTACTGGTGACGTGCAGCAGAGATGCCACTGCCAGGGTGAGTCTGCTGTGGCTGTGTGGCATCGTTGGATTTTAGCTCCTTTCCCTCTGAAATGTTGTCCTTGGGCTGGCTTGGAGGTGCTTTGTATTTAGTGTAGCAATAGCCAGCTAACCTAGTCGGCTAGTTTATATATTTGTAGTTTGATCTGTTACTAGTGTTGTATAATTAAATGTTTCCATAACTTTGCTTTGACAATGGCTGAAGAAAGTCAGCTTATAACTAGAGCTGGACGATAAAGCACAATGATAAATTTTGAATGCAGTAACAATCTTTGCTACCATCTGGTGTATTACCTTTCTTTACGTCTTTTTATTTTGAATTAAACCTGAAGTGGTTGTAAACAACCAAACTAAAGAGGCTGTGTGATGCTTCCAGAGAAAAAAACCCAAACCACTGTTTTCTATGGCTGGCTGACTATGAATTAACACCCAAATCAGTACAAGTTCGTACGTGTGATCACGTGGTGCGTTTTTATCAATCACATGGAAGCTGCAAGGCCTTGCTGCTGATTGGCTGTCATATGGTCGCCCAATAGGTAGCAGTGGTGGCCTTTTTTCCAGAAACTTTTCGCGAGGCCTCTGAAGTGTGGTAGTTTACTACCGCATCAGGTATAATTAAAGGGAAAAACGAAAGGCAATACACCATGCGGTGACGACGACCGCTATTGCATTCGATAATTATCATCACGGTATATCACCCAGCTCTACTTATTTATAACACAACCTTGTTTCTACCGCAACTGAATCACTGGTGTACTGCTGTATTGCAGAATGTAGCTGGAAGTTTTGACAGCAACTCAGTAGTTTTTCAGAGACTGGATATCCAGTGTTACCCATTGTTATCCAATGGATATCCATTAACTGGGCAGACACCTGTATCTCACTGAGTGTCCATACCCATTGCGTCCAGGTTTGGGATATCAGGACCAAAGCCAACGTGCACACGCTGTCCGGCCACACCAACACTGTGGCTACTGTCAGGTGTCAGGCTGTGGAGCCGCAGATCATCACAGGTAAGGAATGCACACCTGTAATGCAACAGGCCTTGCCATTTCATGTGATAGGGCAGTCCTGTCCAAACTCTAGTCCTGCAGGGCCAGTGTGCTGGTATTGTTGTGATTTGTCCTTTCAACGGCATCTGATTTAGGCCCTGGTAGCTTTAGCCAGTCAGTGACAGTCCTGAAATGCATCAAGAAACCAAAGAAACTGCCGCCCTCCAGGGCTGGAGTTAGAGTTTCCTGTGGGATCAAAATCCCCTGAGAATTTGTGTATCAGCTTACGGATCTGCTTTAGATTAGCTGCAGTCGCATTATGATGGACTCCCCATGCAGCTGTCTGTAATTAAACATTACTGGTACTCTTCATTTGGGAGCTGTGTAAGGGCGCTGGCTAAGCAAACAACTGGTACGTAATTTAGCCTCAATCGAAGTCCTATTTTCACAATAACAGGCAGTCACGACACCACCATCAGGCTGTGGGACCTCATCGCGGGAAAGACCAGAGCCACGCTGACCAATCACAAGAAGTCCGTCAGATCCGTGGTCCTGCACCCCAGACTGTGAGTCATTCCCTCTACTTCTGCTGGTGTGGAGAGATGCTAAGGTGCATCCATAAACAGTCTTGTTATTTAACTTGAGTGCCTTAGGAACAGGAGCAAGCATGGTAGGCTAGCCGCTACCAGAACTCAGTCAGGTGATTCTCAGAGCGCAAGAAAATTATATTATAAAATCAGAGAATTTATATAGCACCTTTTACAAAACATTTATCGTAGTGCGCTAGAGAGCAGTCCATGGCTTAAAAAGCAAGCCTGGGTTGACAAGCCTAAGGCAACAGTGGCAAGGAAAGCTCCCAAGGTAGCATATCTTCCTAAGAGCCAGAAGTGTATTTTTGTCCCCTGAAAGGAATATTCTAGACTCTGCTAGTCTTAATTACAAGGACCATGTATTGCACTATGCTGAAACCTAGTATGTTACAAGGGACAGTCACAAAAATCATTATTATTATTGAAAATATTTTCATTGTTTTTGTCATCCAAGAGTCTTTATGTCAAAAACAAATAAATAAAGAAAATTTATTTCTTCTGGATCCCTGGAGGATACAGGAAGAACTGTATGTGCTGATTACTAGTCTCTTGATACCTTTTGTCTCAGGTACACGTTTGCCTCTGGCTCCCCGGACAACATTAAACAGTGGAAATTTCCAGAAGGAAACTTCATCCAGAACCTCTCGGGCCACAACGCCATCATCAACACGCTGGCGGTCAATTCTGACGGAGTGCTGGTCTCTGGAGGTAAGCAGATTAAGGACTGGCAGATGTACTGCACATGCAGTTTAATATCCAAGCCTTCCTGCTGGACTTTAATGACTGTAGTCTGCTATCTGAGCACGCTTTATTTTTTAAATTTCAACAAACACAGTCAAACAGAATAAGAAATAAATGCTAATTAACATAAACTATGTTAAGGATAATACCAAAGGTCACGTTGCCTCACAGTGCATTGTTTATTTTGGACAAGGAAAATAATATATATTAACAAATAAATCCCAACATATATCGACTGTGGCCGATTTAATTTAGCAGATGTACTGCGCATGCAGTGTGCAATCCATCTCATCCTTAGAATGGCATTTTTGCCATTTGAAATATCTAGTTCAGAAAAGGAGTTTTTTCTATGAGGCTGTGAAATTCATTGTTTTCATGTATTGTTAGATGTTTGGCATTTGAAAGCTTTGATCAAGTTGAAAAGTACTGGAATTTTTTTCTTTAATTGTATCACTTTGCCATTTGTAAGAACTGGTACAACCGTTTATTCCTATGCAGAAAGCCCAAAAATTTTGGGGTGTTGTGCATTTGATACATTTTGATTGGGTATGACAATGAGTTTGAATCACTGTGTTGCTCAGTTTTCACTCACCTGGTGCTGTGTGTGACTCACCGTCTGTCCCTCACCGTGTAATTCAGCTGATAATGGCACCATCCACATGTGGGACTGGAGGACCGGCTACAACTTCCAGCGGATCCACGCCGCGGTGCAGCCGGGCTCCCTGGACAGCGAGTCGGGCATCTTCGCCTGCATGTTCGACCACTCCGAGAGCCGGCTGATCACCGCCGAGGCCGACAAGACCATCAAAGTGTACCGAGAGGACGACACTGCGGTAACTCCAGCTTTTACACACGTTTATGTGCTATCGTTTTTCCTGTCCATAAGACTTCCCCACTCTGCATTGTAGGATGAGACTGGTTGTGTTGCATGATGCTCACGTTGTAGGATCAGATTGGTAGCATTGCAAGTAAGGTGCTGGTTTTAAATTAGGCATTTCCTGTGGACTGGTGCCTTTTGTTTGCGTAAAGAACTTGTTGAATAGCGATGGTCCCTGTTGGCCCCTATAACCACAATTTCTTACTGGTTTTATCATTCTGTAATTTTTTTTTACAGACTGAAGAATCCCACCCAGTCAACTGGAAGCCCGAGATCCTCAAAAGGAAGAGATATTAAAGCGGAACCATGTTTTTCTTTTTTCCTGTTTCATCAGTTTAATTTACAAATTGAATACTTGTTTCTTCTGTCCCAGAATAAATGTTTTTTTTTTTTATACGAGAAATGTTTTGTTGACTTTATTTTATAAATTCAGATTTACAAAAAAAACTTCATTTGCACATATTCTCCATCAGACAGCCAACACACCAAAACTGCAAAAATGTTCTAAAAAGGGATGTTCTTTTGGTTTATTTTTTCCACAATAGTCTTCGTGGCTTAGCAGTAACGGTAACTTCGTCATGGGTAGCCTTGCGTGATAGACACAGCTGAAGTTAAAAATCCATTACTCCAAAAACCATTTGCAGCTTTCATCATAGTGTTGCAGTCCAGTCAGTTTCCCATCATGCACTGCGAGAAAGCTTTGGGAGTGCTTATTCTTCATGATGACAGCCCTCTCTGGACTGTTGTCTGTCTCGTCCACCATCAGCTGCCACTCTTCTGCCCTGTGGGGACTGGCTTTGGTGTAGGTAGAATTTCCATTGGGGTCATAGCCTGCAGGATATGGAGAAGAATCACATTTAATTTGGTTTTTTGGTACATTCCAGCAGTTATTGCCTGAAGGGGGGAAAAAATCCCTAGAAGGTGTTTGGATGCAAGACTTGCAAGAACCATTTTATGTTTGTGCTTGGCAGTGTAGTCTAATTGGGCTTCATTGTTTTTTTCGTTTTTTGGCTCGGTGCTATATAAACATGCCTATTAATCTGTTTGTCTGTAAACATGTAATTTACTCTTTAAGGTTATCTTGTATCATTTGATGTTTGTAAGTAAGTCGCAAAAGCAGCTAATAAATAATTGAGCAGGAAGATGCTAAACCAGTTCTTTCCAGAAATAAATATGAATGCTTGGTATGGTGAGACAGTGAGGTTCACCTAAATATCCACTGGTGATGAAGCTCCTGAAGTGCTTGCAGTTGTCTCCCCGTATTTCCTCCCAGTACCCGTTGTCTCCTGGAGAGTCGTGGAGCTCTACGGAGTTCCTGATGTCACTGGCTGGGTGGAATATCTGCATGCCTATGGTAATCAGTGCAGAAGGCTCAAAGGCCATTCCAATGCAAGCAGGCCTGAGCCAACTAAAAGGTTCAGGTCACCTGACCTGCCAGTGCTCAATACTATATAATCATTCTACTAGTTATTTGCCTTGAATTTTCACTTGGAAAAATGCACAGGTGTGATATGGAGTTAAATATTTTTCTTTTGGGTGGGGGGGGTCAGTATTTATAGTTTGATATTTTGCGGTAATTTTGACATTTAATATTTCAAATGTCACCATTTTTTATATACTGATAGACTCACTAATGTTACAAAACAGTCTTTGATAGTTAGACAAAAATACTTTTTACATCAAATAAAATGCTTAAGTTCTAATTAAATCATTCACACACAACAGTATGTTCATTCTCAGCACAACATCCATACTTGTTTGTGCAGTGGATACTAATTATGAGGTATTCTGGCACATGGGCGGGATTCTCCGTTTCCAGGAAACCCAGGTGTTCACCTGATTCCCACAGGTAGAGTCCCGTGAGAGCATGACGGAACCCTCTTCCCGGTTTTCTCCTCACGGCGGGTCTCTCCGTGGGCGTGTCGTTGACATCGAGGGGCGGGGCTTCCACACTCAGCAGGTTCCCAGCGCAAAACATGATCTCCTCCTCCAAGGACTTGATGCACTTTTCAAAGTGGTCGTCGCTCTTCTCAGCATTTCTGGGAAAGGTTTTATATTGCTGCATATCAAATATCACTCTCAACACCTACTCACACTACAGAATAGAATAAAAATAAAAATAAACATTTTATGACACTAATGATGATCTTTTGGTTGAAACGTTTGTCCCCGTTTTGCACTTTTTTTGCAGCCTCTTCTAAGAGTTTTTCATTTATTTTTTCTGCAGTGTGCAAGTCTACCTTTGTTGGTTTCCTTTCTCTACTGTGACCCCCGCACTTGCAACTAATTGAAAAAGTATGACAGTATTTTCCACAAATTCTCCCTCCACCCAGCAGGCGGTGGTTAAACCCAATATAAAAAAATAACATGCCATTTTGCGAATAATTTTTTAATTTCCCTGGGGATTCCACTTGAACATCTTATCTAAATGTTCTCAAAGGGGGAAGTATTTCAATGTGAAAATTAATATACAACTTAGAATAGCAGGTATGCCAACCAGCCACCTTTGTGGGGCAGCTTGCCACATACATATACATATAAATGTAACTGCTTAAATGAGTGAATGCGTCTTTAGTAAACATCCCCATCTGCTGGTAGCATTAGGCATCATGTTGTGGCTCCAGGTTAGGAAAAGACACCAACATGAATGAACAACAACCTCTCATTATTCCTATGGATTATTATATCTCTTAGAGCTCTGAATTCAGTTCAATGTGATTTGAGCTGTGCATCCTATATTCTCCATCCTACCTCAGCTGAAACACCTTTCTCCACATTGGGCAATATATGATACTGTCAAAGAATGTCCCTTTAAAAATACACTGGCCAAACTTGTCACCAGCAAAGACAAGTGTTGGTGATCACAGAATGCCAATTTGTCCCAGCCTTTTCTAAATTCTTTAATGTCAGATGCACCTTTTTCTCATTATATATATATATTTTGTGCCATGAGTTTATTATTGTGTTATACAGAGAAGTTGAATGGACAAATTCTACACCCGATGGTCTCCTTTATGTGTTTGCAAATGTTGTCCCCAAACATGTTGATGAGCCAAAACAAGGTAGTCTCACCTGAAGTCTATCCAGAGCAGCCCAGCAGTGATCAGCCCTAGCCACTCGGAAGCCTCCCAGTTCTTGGCCACCATCACTGGCACAATGGTCACCCCCCGGGTGTCCGCGTAGTTCAGCTCCTTCTTGGCGCTGCGTGAAGCCTGGTACTCTGGCGTCATGAAAGGACATATAACTGCAGCCTCCTCCACCCCTGCTGCTATCCTGCCAAAACAGAGTGTCACAAAATATTACATTACATTTATTTCACAGATATTTTTATCCAAAGCGACATCACGTGCATACTGAAGGTCATTGGAACAATTAACAAAACACAGGTCCGATAAGGTACAATACTCCTTAAGTAACAGTTATCCATAGCCATGAACACATTAAGAACTGTCCACACAGTATGCTAGATCAGAAAGTTATGGTAAGTCAAACTAGGAGGCATGACCAGGAGCTACAACATCAAGACAACGATATAAGTGATGGGTGGTGATACAAGTGTGAGATGAAAATGCTAGAGGAACAAGATAGAGGGATTCAAGTGATAAGAGCAATCCTAAATTTGCAGTGCCCTGCAGAGTAGTGATAGTCCAGGTGCAGTCTGAGGAGGTGCATCTTCAGACCATGGCAGAAGATGGGCAATGACAAAGACACTGTACTCAACCCTGGCTCTGGAGTGCCACAGTGGCTGCAGGGTTAGTCAATCCCAAACGGTGTCCGAAACAGCCTCCTAAATACCATGTCCTCAAAATATATACTGTCTACTAAACCTACTGCCTACTGTTTAGTGCGTGATGGGCAGTATGCAAAAAATATCCATAGTATTTTCTGACAGTACTGTGGAAGTGTCATTAGATGTCTCACCCTTGGAGCAAAGATTTTACATGGGATAGCTCTGTTTCTTCCTCTCTTATAAGGTAGGTCTTCCTCTCTTAAAAAGTTTACTTCCTGAAAATTGTGCTCCCAAATACACTCAGCAAAACCCCAGAAATAAGTTTACCACCCAGGGATTTTAAGTACACTATATTTAGAGAAAATTTCACCTACTAAACATTCTCATCCAGTGTACTTAGCCAACTTACATACTCAATAGTAGGCAAGTAAGCCTTTTTGGACATAGCCCTAGTGGGCAACAGTGTCTGTAAGCCTACCCAAGCCTGGTCCTAGGAGGCTGCAGTGCCTGCAGAGAAACTCAGCCAAGACCTGGCCACAGTGCCCTTGTCCTGGCAGGCTTCATTGCACAGAGGGCAATTTAACTTTGACCTGCAGGGCCATTTTGCTTTACATGCGGTGACCTTATATTGGACTTCAAAAAAGAGGACATGGGCAGGCAGGCATTATGAACATTATATATAAACAAAGAAATATTGTAGTATTGTCTGGAATGAGCAAAACCTAACCAGACATTTTTTTAGGAATTTTAAAATCCCACCTGGACTCGATTTTTCTGGTCCCAAAAGAAATGTTGTCTAGTCAGCTTATTTTATGGGCTTTCACTCTAACCAGACACATGAACACTTGATTTAACAAAAAATTCAGGCCACTTTAGCCTCCTCCTCAGTTCTGAATGGGTTTGTTTTTTTATAGAGAGCCAACTCACCAAGGGCCTGTATCACAAAGCAGGATTACTCAATGCTGGATAACTGCTCGGAGTAAAATCTAGAATAAATCTTTTTACAGTCATCCATGTTCTACATTAGGCAGGGTTCTGGATTTTACTAAACAGTTATCCAGCTACCTCTGTAGGCCTAATCCTGTAGGCCCCAGGCCTGCTGCATACCACAGCATACCTAAATGCCTTCACGTTTCATGCAACTACATACAGGTATGCAAGAGATAGTAATCAATTCAGCCTGTCGGTGTGAATTTTGAACATACATCACATTAGCATTTTTCAGATGCTCTTATCTTGAGCAATTTATTAAGATTACATTTTGTGCTTGTTTGCATGCAATCCATTTATAGGGATGGGTTTTTTTACTGAAGCAATTCAAGTTAATTCAAGCACCTTGCTCAAGGGTATAACAGCAGTAGCCTGGCCCATAGCCTTTTGAGTACTATACCACTGAACTTGGATATACTACTCACGCATCATTAATGTTGCCTGAAACTCCACCTTCGATGTCCATCCAGACTGGTAAACCATCCTCCTTGAGCCGATCGTAAACCCTTTTCACAAGAGCTTGGATATCCCATTGGTAAGATAACATTACATGAGGCGCCATTTCTCCTCCCAGGGAAATAAAAACGGTAGATGTGCCAATATGATGAAACAATATGAATATTCTGCGTATGATAGGTCCTGTTAGGCATGCAATAAGAGAGGGTTGAGCTTCCGACAATGTCACAGTTCACGGGGAATTGGCTTGTTTGCTCGGGGATTAAGCTCAGCTTTCACCTGTTGCCAGGTTACCAGTGTACAAGCCAATGATACACCTGCTCATGTTTTACTAATTGCCTTCTCCGTTATAGCCTACAGCACATAATACAAGATGAATTTTATTCCTCATTTATAGTCGTTTTTCTCTAACTCTCCGGCTAATAAATGTAATTTATTGTAATTTCTGTTGGTTTAGTGAATGCCTTGTGAACAGATCTGTATTTGACATTTGCTTTACAGGATATTGCACCTTACAGGGTTCGGCAAATGTGTATAATTCAGTATTTGTTGTGTGCCCGTCCTCATTATGCAAATGAAAAAACTAAAAGCTAGAATGCAATTCTAATTAGTGTGGTGGACTGCTGGACGATGTAAGACGTAAATGTGTAAACAATTGGAAAACATGTTCAATTGACGTTCGGTGCTTTCAATTGAATACATATTAATATTTATTGTTCACCTACAGAGGGCGACAAATAACCACAAAGGCCAAACATCTCGAGATTTGCCGGACCTTTATTTTCGGCTATTTCATCTTATATAAATATAAATACGTTGTCTTTAATTTCACCTCATTTCAACTGTCAGAGGTAGAAAATCCAGGTTTAGAAAGTAAAAGTTAACCCCAGTATTTTCTTCCAATCACCTGGATTTTCTAATTAGCACAATTCTTCAGACAGGAGGTAGAATTAATTAGTGAAAACTTCTGGCTCATGCTTCGGAGAAACACACATGGCAGAACCTTTACTTTTTGACCCCTTGTCTTTCCACTTCTATAGTGTTAATGTACACGTACATGTAAACACACACACACACACACACACACACACACACATATATATATATATATAACCGTTTTAAATGGCCATTAACACTTTAAAATCTTTTTATCACTTCAAATTAGCATAATCTTCAAACATTCTTATGAAACATAATGAAAACGTCCATATTCCAATGCTGTTCGGAGCACTACAAGTGCGTATATGCATTCTTACCAGTCCTACTTAATAAACCCGAAACTCAAGAAGGATATTCAGAAGTATACGTGCACCTGACGTCAAGTTCGCTATGCCTCACATTCGTCGCACACGTCATGTGACGCCGGGACAGTTTGGCAGCCCATGTCATAGAGAGGCAAAGTGACAAGAGTGATACTGAATTCCTGGTCCTACTAGTGGTATATTGCCGCTTAAATTGTTTGACGGACTCACATCTGACCACTTGCTGCTGAGAAATCTTCTCCTTACGGGAAAAAAGATTTACAATTACGCACCAGAAAAATGTGAGCTTTGGAATTGAGCTCTGGGTGTTGGAGAATGGACTTTGGAAAAGTTGCTTCGCGCGCAGCAATGCGCCAGAATGTCCTTTACCTGTCTTACTTGCGAGAAACAGCGAGTGGAAACGTGAGTATGTCCTCTCTAGGGTCTGAATTGTTTTTGTGGAGGGGACGTTAAACACAGAAAATATGCGGAGGTTGTAAAATGCAGTCGAAAAGAATGCACCGTAGTTGTGTGACTCCCAGGTTACTTCAGCTAATTGCAGTTTCCCTACTGTGTAGTCGGTCTTCTGCTCAGGTGTACAACCTCAGTCTATCAATCGAAGAGGGGCTCCCAGCAGGAACAGTTGTTGGAGGCATAAGGGATGGTTTGCCTGAGGACATTTCGAGCAGTGGGTTTTTTATATCGGAGAGCAGAGACTCCTATGTGTTCAAAGACCTGGAAATTGATGGAGATACTGGGATAATAACCACAGCCCTGGTTCTGGACAGGGAGAGTACAGATGAGTATGATTTTGTGGCAGCCACCTTAACCGGGGAGGTGATTAAGGTAAATATTGTGGTGAGGGATGTGAACGACCACTCTCCGGTATTTACCAGGGAATTTGTACAGTTGAATATATCTGAACAATCCCCCCTTGGCACCAAGTTTGAGCTAGAAGGTGCCCACGACCAGGATGAAGGTGAATATGGAATTCAGGGTTATCGCATACCTGAAGGCACAGTCGGGGAATTGTTCAAGGTGGAATACCGCAGTGGAGGAGAAAGTTTATTCAACCTGGACCTGGTCCTTTCGGATCGCTTGGACAGAGAGCTGAGGGATCTGTACACATTTACCATCGAAGCTTTTGATGGGGGCATTCCACAGAGGACAGGGACGCTGCAGGTCCAGGTCCATGTCCTGGATGAAAACGACAATGCCCCTGTATTTAGTCAAAGAGAATATCACGCGTCCATATGGGAAAACGCCCCCGTCTCTAGTACGGTGTGTCAGGTTAGTGCCGCGGACCTCGACCTTGGAGAAAATGGACACGTTACCTACGAGATAAACCGGCGCCAAAGTGACCCGAATGAGCTCTTCTCTATTGACCATACCACCGGAATAATCAGCGTCAACAAACCCCTGGACTACGAGGTACAGCCATTCCACGAGCTGATAATCAGAGCGGGAGATAATGGAGCACAGCCTGAATACAGCAGCGCTCTGGTGGTGGTGAGGGTCCGGGACTTCAACGACAACAGCCCCACCATCAACATAATGTTCCTCAGCGAGTCCGGAGAGGCAGAGGTCTCCGAAGGAGCCGCAGTCGGAGAGTATGTGGCCAGGATATCTGTGTCAGACCCTGACCTGGGAGAGGCTGACGTGGTCAGGGTCTCCCTGGAAGGTGGGGATGGAAAATTTGCTTTGAAACCCTCAGACGGTTTCCTGTACTCGCTCTGTGTGGAGGGCGAGCTGGACCGGGAGGAGGTGGACCTCTATGCCTTGAGAATCGTGGCCTCCGACTTCGGCGTTCCGCCTCTGCAGAGCGAGCGGACTTTTGTGATCAGGGTGAGAGACTTGAACGACTGCCCACCTGTTTTTGAAAAGGACAAGTACGTATTGAATGTCTCAGAAGACACCTTTCAGGGGAGTGCAATTCTGCAGGTCCTGGCCAAGGACCAGGATGAGGGCCTCAACTCTGTTGTGCAGTATTCAATAATGAACTCTGAGCAGGACTACCTGATTGACATTGACCCCGATTCTGGGCTCATAACCACAGCGGTGGGTCTAGATCACGAGAGAGAGGCCGAAATACGATTTTCTGTGGTAGCTGTCGACAGAGGAGCCCCACCCCTGTCTGCAACAACCTCTGTCATAGTTCATGTTGAGGACATCAACGACAACCAGCCTGTTTTCGAGAAACAGCGTTACAACGCGTCACTTCCGGAGCACACGCCCATAGGGACCTGCTTCCTTCAGGTATGACAATGTTGATTTCAGTTTTTCCTTTTCATCGACTACTGTCGATGCTTTTAGGACATATAACTAGAGGCCTTGAACTTCTGTTATAGGTTACTCTAGGCCTTTAATTTTAGGCCGTTTATTTGATTGACTTTTCAGTAAAAAGATGCATCTCATTGTTTGAGGTGAAAATGCTCAGTTACTGTTTGAGTAAAATACTTAAAAGATGTGTGGAGAATAGAAACAATCACACGATAGCCACAGACAGTGAAATCTGTGACATGGAAGTACACCAATGCTCTGGACAAACACACTCGTGCAAGCACACACACACACACACACATGCACACACACTCATACACACACACACACACACACACACACAGAGGCACACACATGCGCGCACACACACACACACGCACACATCAGACATACAAACACACACGCACACACCCACATGCACATGCACACACACATCCCGAGTGCTGCCACTAAAAGGACAGAGATCTGTTTTCTCAGTGCAGACAAAGCCCTCAGTGTTGAGAACTCCTGGCTGGTCCTGACAAGCTGCCCCTCACTGTCACAGCGCTTATGCAATGTGACAGAGCCAAGGCCTTGTACCATCTCCAGGCTGAGACCATTATTCTCCCACCACCCTTTCACAAAGACACTATTAACTACGCAGTCATGCTTTCACGGCTACTATTAGACAAGACAGTTTCAAAATACCTGCCAGACTGCAGTCTGTGAGTTCAAGTGCCATTATTACATTGTATATGCAGTCACCCTTGTACAGATTTCAGAAACCTTGAGACAGTGGCACATGACCTATTTCCCATACTTTTGCCTGACACAGGTCTCTGAATTTGAGTTGTTCTGGACCAAGCAGAAAACTTTAAGCGTTTAGGACCATGGTAGTCATAAACTATAGATCTACTTCCTCTCTCTGTGTCTCTCTAACCTCTACTTCACATTTGCGGCCCTTCCCAGTGCAAATAAGGTTGATTTATATGAACTGGTATACGAGTAAGACTTTGAACTGGAGCTCTCATATAAATGATGAATCAGAGCAGCCCTATGCTCAGTTCCTATTGCACTTATGTTTGTACCGTTTATGGCTCAATACACTTAAAAGCGAGCGGCCTTTTTAATCCTTTGCTCAAGCATCAGGTGCAATAATATTTGAAGTTTTTTCTATTTTTTTTATTGGAAGAATGGCAGTGCTAGGTTGATTTTCTTCCTAGTCTTTCAGCAAGACCTTAGATAGCAGCAAAGTGAGGATAAGCATTGGCTATTTATAGCATGTCTCTCGGTGCTTCTCACCAGATTAGTCACCTCCTAACACACTCAGTTGTGACAAGATGACTGCTTGTTATACTCCTCCGTATGCATTTGGGGTGGGTCAGTTTGTTAATTTTCAGTTTTATACAGTACTTGGTGGAAGATGTCTTCTTGGGATCAAAATGAGTTTGTAGGGGTTGTTTCAGAAATTGAGGAATGAGTTCAATATTGTACCTGTTTGCATTTTCTCATCAGTCATCAATTTTTATCTAACAATATATTTTTTTTACTTTGCTAATATACAGGAGGATTAGAACATATTTGAACGGGATAAAGATAAGGCCTATAACATTGTTCTTATACACTATCGGTCCAAAGCTTTAGTACACCCACAATGTTCAAGCAATGAAAGATAAGAAAGAAATAAACCTCTTATTAAAAAATAAAATACAATCTAAATCTCAGATTTCTCAAAATAGCTATCTTTTGCAGTAATAACTGCTGAGCGTATTCATGCCATTTTTTCTACCAGGACAGTCATATGGTTCTTCCCATATGCTTCTCCTTGACCTTTCTGTCCAATTTGTCCCAAACCAACTTGATTTTGCTTCACTTCTTGGAAAACAGACAGAATCTGTTTACCTGTTTATTTGACCAGATATGGGTTTTTATGAACATTTAGGTCACTATCTTGCGAGGTAAAATATTATTTTAAACATCTAACTATTCACTTCTTATCTTGTGCCATTTGAGGTCGTTTACAGAAGTTAAACTGTTTAAAGTTCACTAAAGCCAGAGCACTACAATCCAAGTAAAATGTACTAAAACATTTGATTGGTAGTGTATGAACATTCAGCAATGCACTATAAGTCAGCATTGTCTTTCTTCCATGCAAGCAAATGTACTTGCACTTTCTACATTATTTTACCTTGACCATGTTGGTTTCGCTATGAACAATATTTCTCTTTAGTCCACCTGCGAGCATTCATTGTCAGAAACATATTGCGTAGTTTGAAAAAAGGAAAATGACATCAGACTGAAATTATAAGTATGCAGTGCCACGTTTGAATTATGAATACAAAAGCAATAGTAGTGGGAGCTATTATGATCAATACTTTTTTCATTTTATTTAATAATTTAATTATTGATCAGTTTATTCATTTAGTAGCATACATATTTAGCTGTGTATTGATTTTAATTGTTGAATGCTGAATTGCATTCTTCTAGGCTGTATATAAAGTTCTGATGCCTAGATATGAAACAGCCTAATTTATGCTGAACATGACTATCTTTCTTAACTTGTGTTAGCATTAAAGAGACAGCTTCTGCTCACCAGCATACAAGATAAATGTACTGTGACTGTTCTGATACAAAAAAGTTTTTGATCCATAAAATAAGGTTATGATTTATTCCAGTGACGAGTGCCTCAGCCTGTTTCTCAGGGTAGTCAAGTGATGGATTTGCAGCCATTATTTTTTTGTTTCAAATATTTTATTGGGTTTTAAAATGATATGCTTTGTTGAAAATACCGAACTTGAGGAGGGAAAAGGTCTCAGTTTTTTAGATGAATGCCCACAGCCTGATTGTGGTTTACGCTCCATTCAGTGAAAAATTTAAATTATGGAACTGGTCCCAGAGACAAACAATGTATGAGAGGTGTAAGATGGAGTTGCCAGATAAACAAAAGAAAAGGAGGGTTTGTGCGTGCAGTGCTTTCTTATCTCATTGAATGAGAACTTGGCTGTTTCTTTTTTAGAAAACAGCCTGTTGGTTCCGATCTCTTGTACTCTGCACTATGAACATGTTTACTTTGCAGACTGGCTTGCTTTGTAGAAGTATCAGTTATGAATCCGGTAAGCAGGGCATTGTCAGTGGGAACTCCTAAGAGATAGCGCTGGTGTCCGTGAACTCGAGAGCGCCTGCTTTCTAACAAAAAGCCGCTTCGGACGTGACCAGTCACCGGATCTCTTTGCCTGCTTGTGTCTTATCAGGTGAAGTAATGTGCTTTTTTATCAAGCGCAGGACAGGAGGCAGATCCCAGGGTTGCAGTTTATTAGTGGGCATAGTTCACTCTAAATTACCTGCTAAGAATTGCATATCCCCTGGGCTCCAGTAAATGAGCTCATGGTGTGACTTTGCAAAACAGTGGCATCTTACCAATCCATCCATGTTCCCTCTGGAAATCACCCTGTCACAAAGTGGTAATATGACTGTGCATCAGTTATTTAGCTCTTGTTTAGTCACTTTTGTGGTTTTTACTCAAGTTACCGCTTAACTTCAACAGCAAGGGCAAGTTAACTTCAGTTTTACTGGTTTCAGGTACGTCCTGGGCCATTAATCCCAGGGGGGTGTGACTGGTTTTGGACATCCTCTCAGCTGGGTCTTTACATTGGACCCTCCCCCCCACTCCCTCTGCTGGGCTTATGGCACTGCCACAGCTGTGCCACCATTAATATCTTAATAAGATCCACACTTATCTCTGTAAGCAGCACAGATGGGCATGCTAGAGCTTTGAGTCCATGAATATGGGTGCTATGGGTGGAAGCATATGGTATTTTGAGAATTATTCTTTCTGCTTGCCACTTAATTACTGGCTGGGTAGTTTGTCAACAGACCCTAACAATGTCTGCCACATTGAATGACAATGGTGATGCATAATCAGCAAGGGCCTTTGAATGAAAGATTTTATTTTGTACATTTGTGTTTTGTTTATGAATGTCATATGTTGAACTTACAAATTGCTTTGTCATAGACTCATTGGAAATAGACTCATTGGAAATATATAGTGGTCCAAATTGTGATATAGTATGGTATACTATAGTACATAGTATGTCAATTTGACTTTTTTGTGAGACCTTTTAAAAAATGTTATTTAATTTGAACTATGCTTGTTTATGTGTAAAATGCTATTTCATTATTTTAATTGAAGTTTTATTTACGGTGTCATTTGATCAGTTTTTGTATATTTTTTTCTCTCTGTAGGTCACTGCGACAGATGCTGACAGTGGTGAGCTTGGCAGAGTGACTTATTCTCTCTACCGTGGGCTCGACAGCTTCGACAAACACCCTGTCTTCCTGATTCACCCCGACTCTGGTGAGATCTGCGTGTCTGAAGACATTGACAGAGAGGCTGGTCTGGTGAACTATGACATCTTGGTTAAAGCTGAAGACCAGGTGAGGGTCATTCAGCATATTTCATCTCTCCAGGCTAGATTGAATGAATATGAATCTTATGTGGCAATATGTGGCATTTCTGTTGTATTGGAAGACAAGCTTGTGTTTAGTTTACTGCATGTAGGTCTCATTATTCTATAAAACAAGACGGTATGTTTAAATTATATATGATTTGTTTTCAGCAGTTGAATTAGAAGTCAATGCTTTGAGTGTAGTTGAGGTGAAAATACTCATGGGAGGAACAACTCCTTTGAACTGTTCCCCAGGGAGGCCTGAGTACCCAAACCTACGTCCATATAGAAGTAGAGGACCTCAATGACAACCGGCCCGTCTTCAGCCCGGAGAGCTACGTCACAAGCGTCAGCAGCCACGCCCAGCCCGGCACGGAGCTTGTGAACGTAATCGCCGCTGACAGAGACTCTGGGACGCACGGGCAGGTGTCCTATGAGCTCCTCTCCGGGGATTTATCCTCGCTTTTCTCCATGGATAAATCTACAGGTAAATGGGATTATTTCCCCCTTGCCGGCAATGGCTTCTGTCAAGCAGATTTGTCAAGCAGATTTGACCCTTGCTTCCTCCCACAATGAAAATATATTGCTATATAAGAAATAGTATATATACTGGGTTCATTGAGTAGAATTTTTGAATATATGGGGGCATTCTGAATATATTTTAAAGCCATGGATATACATTATATGGATATACAATATATTATTCAATAGAAGACCCTGCTGGTGTTACAAAAATGAAAAAATAAAAATTGGCAATATATTACAACTTCATATTATGTAGAAAAAAGACATCCAAAATCTTTGTTGTGTTAGGGATTATATAGACATATGGCTTCCTTGATGAATGTGACTTTACTGTAAAGAGCATGAGTTAGTCTTTGTGTTGTGAGGTGTGCCATTTCATTGCTGTAGAGTTCTCCCAGCCAGAGTGAGCTCATTCTCCAATGGGGTGTATGCTGTCACTCAGTCTCTGTGTAAAATCCCTGGTGTTTGACTTTTGACTGGGTCACTCAATGTTGTGATTGGGATAAAGGACCTGCACAGTCACGCCACAGTCACTGGGCTAAGGTTCTAATCCTTTCTATCCCCTCACTCTGATATCATGGCTTTACAGTCACACGAGGGTCATGCACAAACCATATGGCCTTTTTTGTACAGGTGCAGCCATGTTGGGAAGTATAACGTAACACAATGGTAAAATCAGATATAGGATTTATTTTTACTGTTTTATTAAACATCCACCTATCTTCCTCCAGGTGTATTGTACCTGGCCTCTACTCTAACCCACCTGGGCACCGCCAGCGTAAAACTCTCCATATCTGCCCGGGACGGGGTGGGCTTGAGCTCCGCCCGCCCCGCCACGGTTACCGTCGACATCCTGAGCAGCGCGCTGGCGCCCGCCGTCTTCCGGCGTTCCCGCTACACCTTCTCCGTGCCCGAGGACTCGCCTGTGGGCACTCCTGTGGGCACAGTGCAGGCCGACAGTCCTGAGAGTGAGTTTCAGAGTCGGAGATGGCCCACCAGCGTTTCCATCGCCATTACAGTGACCGTTAGCCTAACCCTAACCCTCACTATTTTACCTTCAGTTTTTAGCTAATTCATAGCTGGACAGCAATGCTAGCAGCAGGCTGCTATTCGGTCACTGAACTCTCTGACTACAAGGCTGTAGCTTAAGAACAGTGCAATTCAAGTAGGGTATAGATTTGATATTAGGGTACTTGGTCAACAAGTGGATAAAAATATTAAACCTCAGAATTTGGGGAAGGTGATCCTGTGAGTTTTCACTCTTACCCTAATAAAGCACACCTCATTCAACAGCTTGTTCAGCTACTAATTGTTATAGTCAGGTGTGCCGAATTAGGGTTGAAATGAAAATCTAAAGGATGGTAGATCTCCAGGAACAGGATTGGTTATTGCTGCACTACAGTAATATTGCACATTCTGAGAGACATTCTGTACACCTCCAGATTCCCTGGAGACCCTGTCTTACAGGATTTCCTCGGGGGACCCGCAGGGCCTGTTCCACGTGCACCCCACGTCGGGCCTCATCAGCACCAGTAAGGCGCTGGATCACGAGTCCCAGCCACGCGTTCTGCTCACGCTCCAGTCCCAGACGGACAGCTCTCCGGTCCAGAGCAGCACTCAGGTCAACGTGACCATCACCGATGTCAACGACAACCCGCCGCTCTTCCCCAGGGATGAGGACGCCATCACGGTCTCCCAAAGCACCGCCCCCGGGACCGCGCTCTTCATCGCCCACGCCCGCGACCGCGACAGCGGCGCCAACGGGAGGGTCCGCTACTCCCTGCGAACGGAAGGTTCCGGAACCGAGGCCGGCCCCTTCGCCGTCGACCCGCGCCTGGGCACGGTGTGGCTGAACCGGAGCCTGCCCCAGGACGGGGGGCCCGGGTACACCCTTCGGATCCTGGCGGAGGACGGAGGGGCTCCGTCGCTAACGGCGACCGCGACGCTCGCCGTTACCGTGGACCGCTCGGCGAGCGAGGACGCCCTGGCCTTCGAGACGCTGGCGTACCAGGTGGAGATCGGCGAGGGCGCCCCGCAGGACTCCCGGGTGATCCAGGTACGGGCGCACGGGCGGAGGTCCCGGCCCTACCCCGGCCTGTCCTACTCCCTCCAGCCCCTCTCTGGGACCCCTCCCTTCGGGGTACACCCCGAAAGCGGCTGGCTCTTCCTCTCTCGGAGCCTGGACCACGAGACCACCCCCCTGTACCGCTTCGGAGTGCTGGCCACCGCCCGGGAGGGCGCCTACGTCCTCAGCGCCACGACAACCGTCACCGTCATCGTCCTGGACGAGAACGACAACGCACCCGTCTTCACTCGCGACGCCTACTTTTTTACCGTCCAGGAGGGCCCCGCCCCCCGGGGCCTGATTGGCACAGTCAAAGCGACGGACAGGGACTCCGAGAAGAACTCGCAGCTGTCATACATCCTGCTGTCTGATGGGAAGCACTTCCGTATTAATTCCAATACAGGTTAGAACAGATAACTTTTTTCAGGTATCATTTTGGAAAGGCTAAATTGATTGCACTAGTGTTCAGGGGAATATGTTTTGTTTATATGGCTGTAGTTGAAAGTCAACAGATAGAAAGTCCATGGGCTGAAGCAGCAGAGTATTTTACTCTGTGTGAGCAACAGTCATAAGCTCTCTCTCTCTCGCTCTTCTCTCTCATTCTTTCTTTCTCTCTCTCTCTATTCTCTGTTCTCTTCTCTCTCATTCCCTCTCTCTCTCTGTGTTTCTGTTCTCTTCTCTCTCTTTCTCTCTCTCTCTCTCTCAGGGGAGATCAGTAATTGGGTAGCTCTCGACCGTGAGGCGCACACTCATCACACCCTGAAGGTTCTGGTGACGGACCACGGTTTTCCTCGCCTCAACGCCACCGCTGCCGTTCACATCCTCGTCACCGATGTCAACGACAACCCGCCCCAGTTCCTGCACGTGCCAGCGAGCAAGGAGATCAACGTGCAGGTCAGTGACCCCACAGCAAGCCTAATTATCTTCAGCAATGGCTCACACAACACCGCCACGTGGTGCAGAGGAGCTGTGAACTTTTACCAGTGCCAACCAATGCTAAATTACACATAGAATTCAATAGGGAAGGTAAATAAATAGTTGCACAGTCATTTGTGGTAAAAATCTGACCTATTCTGCTTTCATGATGGTTTTATTTTAAAATAAAATATTAATAAGATATTTTGATTTCATCATTGTTGAGTTATTACATGAGTTGTGTATAAGGAATAATGTGTACATAACTGTGAAAATCAACGAAGCTTTTATTTGTCTGTGTATAGAATGTGATTTGAAGCAGTACTGAGTTAAACTGGAATATCTTCTGTGTTTGTTTCACTACAATGCTCTCCTCTGCCACAACTTACTGACAGATTTGGGCTGGACTGCCTGCTGGCTCTGTGGTAACCACTATGTTTGCCAAAGACCTTGATGCAGGAGAAAATGGAACAGTCATGTTCTCACTGACATCAGGTACGCTCACTAAATCTAAACAGTAGCGGTGGAGCTACTCTATTTCTGAGAACACAAAGAGGCTGCCACAGTGTTTGCTCTGTGTTATTTACAACATCTGTCTGTTACGTGTTGCTTTAAATTGTCCTTGTTAATGAACTGGCTAAGTCTTGTAAACATTCTAGTACTGTAAGAACTCTTAATATACATATTTAAAAAAAATGAATTTTAAGACTGTTCCCAATAATACAGAATTAATTATTTATTCCAAGAGTCAGTTAATACAACGGATATAATTGTAAACATGTAACCCTTATGGAATGCTTTGTTTTTCAGATGACTTCGGTCTTTTTGAGATTGACAGTAAGAGTGGGGAGATCAGGACCACAGGGGATATCTCACAGCCCAGAACACAGTACACTCTGACTGTCATCGCCAGGGACAACGGACCTGCACCACTGGAGGACGTCGCTGTGGTGCACCTGCAGGTGCCTGCCCATTGCATGATGGGATAGATAATCCATTGCGAGTTTCCCTGGATTTGAGCTTATTCCTGATTATAGTGATTATAGTATAGTGATTCAGAGTTTAAAGTGAAGCAGTGTATACTATTATCTATTATCTTACTATTATCTCATTTTAGGGGCGAAAATTAAAGTTCCTCCGAGTTCCCAAGACTCGCCCCTCGAGAATTACATGCTTGTTTTTCACCTCAAAATCTATTGAGCAGATTAAAATTTTTGCTTTTTCTATTTTGTTAGCAGACACCATGGCAATTTTTTTGTCATTTTCAGATTCAGTTTTTCACCATCAGTAAAGCATTCACGCAGCGCAGCAAATGCATTAATGATTAAAACTAAAACTAAATTTAACTAAACTAACTAAACTAAAATTAAAAATTCTAAATGAATTCTTAGGAAATGTATGTTAGGAAACTTCACAGAGTAGCGTGAAAGCCCCTTTTTACCAGTCTCTCTCTCTCTGTGCTGCAGGTTCACCCCTCTGAGGGTGCGGGTGGAGGCGCTGTCTCGCTGGCCCACCTGCGGCTCTCGGTGAGGGAGGACTGCCAGCCCGGGACCGTGGTCGGGTCCGTAGGGTCGCCCGAGAGGCCCCGCGGGACCCTGTACTCCATCGCCGAAGGGGACGGCAGCCTCCACTTTGGGATCGACCGCTCCTCCGGCGACCTGTACGTCAGCCGCGAGCTGGACCACGAGGCCACGCCGCGCTACCTGCTCAAGGTCCAGGCGGAGGACGGCGGTCCGCCGTCGGCCCGCGGCAGCCCCGCGCCGGTCTTCGTGAGCGTCGCCGTGGAGGACGTCAACGACCACACGCCCTGGTTCGCCGACGATGTCATCGTGTTCGGGCTGGAAGAGAACCCGCCACAGGGGGCGCCGGTGTACACCTTCAATGCCAAGGACGGGGACGGGAGCTGGAGGAACAGCGACCTGCGTTACGCTATCGTCGGGGGCGACGGGGCGGAACTGCCGTTCCGCATCGACCCGCTGACGGGGACCCTGACCGTTTCCGGTCCGGTGGACCGGGAAAGGACCCCGAGCGTCGTCTTCACGGTGACCGCCACCGACCAGGCCCTGCTGGCTTCTGACCGCAGGTCTGGAACGCTGACCGCTCACGTGTTCCTCCTGGACGCGAACGACAACGCCCCTGCCTTCGCCTCCTCGGGCGCGGCCTGCGTCCTCGAGGACGCCGAACCCGGCAGCCTGGTGCACCGCCTTGTTGCCAAGGACGACGACCTGGGAGAAAACGCCCTGGTGACCTACGCCATCCTGTCAGGGAACGAGGAGGGCCTGTTCACTCTGGAGGAGAGCACAGGTAGGCCTGCTGTTAAAATGTGAAATAGGAACATCAACTGTGCTCTCATAAGTGAAAGAAGATACTTTTCTGATTTGCAATCTGGTGACGGGCTGACAGCTGGTGCCCTTAGTCGTCGGGTAGATTCTCGCTTGCTGGGGAGCACCTGATGGGTCTTTGGCTGGGCTGCCGGACCCTGTTCCTGGAGATCTACTATCCTGTAGGCTTCCACTCCAACCCTGACAAAGCACATCTCATTAAGCAGCTATAGATCTTATTGAACTCTAATTAATGGAATCAGGTGTGCCAAATGAGGGTTGAAATGAAAACCTGCCAGACAGTAGATCTCTAGTAACAGGACTGGGCAGCCCTGGTCTATAGTGTAATCTCTTCCAGTAATATTGGCTCTGCCTCTCTTCCCTCCGCTGAAGGCCTGCTGCATCTAGCTGCCCCGCTGGACTATGAGTCGTCCACCTCTCACGTGATGGTGGTCCAGGCCACGGACCACGGCCTCCCCAGGCTTTCCTCCACGCAGACCCTCACCGTCTCTGTGCTGGACGTAAATGACCAGGCTCCCGTGTTCGAGCGCACCGTCTACAACGCCACAGTGATGGAGAACAGGGATCCTGGAGAACCGGTGATCCAGGTCACAGCATCAGACAGGGATTCAGGTATATCCAGTTTCTCTCTGCTTTACCCAATTGAATTCATTTCTTTCTTGCATATAATAAATATAGCTGAATGTGGGGGAGATTGCAGTGGAAGTTTGAGGCCTGAAAAATAACACGTGTTCCGACCACCTCTCACCCGAATCTGAAACGAAACCTGAGCATAATCACTTCTTCCCACCCCAAGGCAGAATAGATTAAAAAATATATTTTGAAGTATTAGTTTTCATTTTTATTCCTTTTTATTATTTTAATGTCATAAATCAATAAAATGGATAATAATGTCTGCCAAAGTATAGTAATGTAATATAATGTAATGAAATTTCATGTAATGTAATATTAATCTTGAATTGACTTCAAAGGAATGACCACTGCTTTCTATTTTTTAGCGGTGGTGTTTTAGAACCACTTAGCCTCAAGGGGGCAGCACTAACACACAGGCTGGCTAAGGAGGGGTCTTGCTGCCATTCAGGCCTACTGTATTAAACACAGCTGTCAAAGAACAGCAATCATGTTCTCTTGATGGGAACTTAAATACAAAGTGAGTTTATTACTTTGAGTGAGAGATGTTATCATTTATGAGTTTACAGTGCATATTTAGTTACAGGATTTTGGCCTGAGTAAAGTCAATGCAGTATTTACATGCTAATCACAGCCCACAAACCTGACACCAGCATCAGTGTTTATCCTTGTAAAAATGCTGTGATTCTTGCCACCACAAATCAAAATAGCCTGTAGCCCCAGGTTTGTTGCTTTGGCGAGTGGAGAGGTCAATGTTTTTTGTAAATGTTCCTTTTCTTGGATTTTTTCGTGAGCCTGACTCAAGCCCTTATGCCTTCCACTGTGTTTGAACTTTTCTTTTTTCTCTCTTTTTCGTTGTTCTGCATATGGAATTTAATTACTTATATTTATATTTTTAGTGAACATCACTCCACACATGGAGATGTTAACATATTGAGCATGGACTCCTGAATCGTATTTTTCTTGAAAATACTGACCGTTCTCCTTTCCAAAATAATTTCCACTTCAGCATCAGTGTACGTGCACTGTGACATTCATCAGGTGAAAACAGTCCAAAAATAGCAAGCAGTCAGACAGCGTTGTGAATGTTCATTAAGGATTTGTAATTCAGACCACATGTGCTAATAATGATCCATTTTCACCTAGAGGCTCCAATGTATCCTTCTTTCTCCCAGCATGCTCTTTGTTTCTTTTTTGTTAGATGTTCCCTGACTGTTCCATTTGTTATCCTGGCTAGGCAGGTTTTTGATTGACAGTCCATGAGGAAAGGGTGTTGTGACACCAATATGTCTTGTGGAAGTACAGAGAAAAAAAAAAAAAATGTGGTTGTTACTGGTTGAATATTGTGCAGTGAGACCTGGCTAAAGATCATACTGAATTTCTTCATGAGGTCTCTGGAGTCAGTGAAGGCTATCACTGATCCCACCGAATCCCAGCAGTATCCAATCAAAGGCTTGAGGCCTTAATCCGTCGCGTGAATGGGGTCTCTCCTTGTAGCTCTGGTCTCACGCTCTGGTCTCAAAAGAGAAAAGAAATACTGTTTACCTAACCTTGCTAAACTACTCGGTGATTTGTTTGGACAGCAACAGCAGGTTCTTTCGGGGGCCGTTTGCACATGCTTGCATCGTTAATCAGCGCCCCGTTCCGAGCGCTAAGCACGGGACTCCAGCGAGTCTGGGTCCCTGACGGATCTGTCGTACGCCGCGGGCGCCGCTCGCCTCGCACGCCCCCGAAGCGACCCTCGAGCCGTCGACCCCCTTCCAGAACAGGCGGGGCGCGTACCCGCCACCGGCCCCGGAGCCCGCCACGCCGGTTACTCCTGTGTCCGACCGCGGACCGCTTGCGCAGAGGCTGCCGTGAACGCACGCGGTGATGCAAACCACATGTCGGCGGAGGTTCTCGGGGCTTAGGTTGGGGGGCGGGGAGTGCTTTGTCTCTGTGGGAGGGGCTGGGGGTGTGGAGGGAGGCAGGGAGGTACCGGAGTACAGGGAAACAGGTCATTAATCTGTGTGTTTGCAAATGGCTCTGAACCCTCACCCCCAGACTAGGCTGAATTCGGGGGACATGCTTTACACCCTGGGCTCTATGTTGTGAAGATTGATGGCCGAGGCGGAGAGCGAGTGCGTCTGGCCTGAGGAGGGCGGGGCTTCAGAGCTACAGCAGCAGGCTTTAGGGGCAGATCACATCAGAGCTGTGATCTATAGCTCCAGCACTGCTTTCAGTCTCACCATCTGATAAGACTGTGAGAAAAGCCACTCCGTACCGCAAAGGTCACGCATAGTGTTCGACCCAGAGAAACTGGGGGTTCAGCGGTTCGAGAGGAATTTTAATGAACGTAATGAAATACGTAAGAAAAGTCAGCATGTTCATGTCAAACAAAAAAAAGGTTTGGTTTTGCAATTTTTTTAAATGAACAGCAATCTAAATTTAGAACGGGAATTAAGTAAGGATGATCTTTGCAAGCTTCCGACATCAAGCAGTATTACCATATACCTAACAAAAAACTTTTGGTGAGTCAGGGAATAAAACGAAAAAGTACAGTATTCTGTTACTAATGTATTCAATGTTATCCAAGCCTGACCTGTGTCATTCACTGGATACTGGACCCGGTTTGGTGTATGCGCCTCCTCTGTGATATCTAGCAACTTTTAAGCATTTTCTGAAACTCAATGTACAATGTAGCATATTACCATCTTATGTGCTTGTATGTGTGTGTGTGTGTGTGTGTGTGTAAAAGATGATTACAGGCAAGTGCTTGTCTGGTTTCAAGGTAGTTGCTGCCAAGAGTTGGCGATACACTCATTTATGCATTATCATCACTGGCCATAGAACTTTCGTGTTTCAATAGAAACTAGAAAGATTAGAATATTCTGTTGGCTTTTATTGTATTTTGTGGAGTTTTGTGTAAAGGTAAAGATGCTAATTTAAAAATATACTGTGTATTGTGTTCCAAGTGTGAGTATTTGAAATGCTGTTTTGCAAGATGGCCTGCTTGGTGCATTATCCAAATGGAGACCTTTTGCAAGGCCTCAGCAAGAGTAATCAAGTCGGCACAAGCTTAAAAGTAATGAGGGTTCACCATGCTTGTGTGTGTCACAGAGGAGAACGCTGCGGTGCGTTACAGCCTCCTTCCGGGCCCCGGGTTCGAGCTCTTCTCCATAGACTCTCACACCGGGGAGATCAGCACAACCTCTCAACTGGACCGTGAGAGGCACCAGATGTTCGCTCTCAGAGGTAAGACCAGACAGCCCTTACCTTGCCTCTTTAATCCCAGGAAAGCCATTCACACGGACGGATGTTACCCATGTAGCACACACTTATGATTCTACCTCTGCAGCTCTGTTTTAAGTGGTGCATTTATGGCTTTTGCTGGGAAGGAGTATGGGACTTTTTGGATTTTACTTCAGAATATTATTATTAAAACACTAACTGTACTCTAGAGTTGTCTATCCGTGTGTCACATTTGATCTTGCCAGACAGTCCTTATACCTGATTCTTTAAGATGTGAGCATGTTAATTTATGAGCATGTTAATAAATAATAATATATTACAAATCTTTGTATGAGGGCCTATTCTGCAGTATCAATGTTAATTCTGAAATAATTGTTTTATAAAGTAATCATTTTAAATATGTGATATTGAATTAATTGATTTATTGTCTTTGAGTCCAGAAGACACGCGCGCACACACACACACACACACACACACACACACACACACCAACTGTACACACACATGCACACACACACACACACACACACACAAGGACACACACGGACACACACAAAACCCAAAGAGTGTCTTGGATAACCTCTTTAACTGAGATCATCATTGGCTCTCTCTCCACTGCAGTTTAATAAAATACCTCAAATATTTTTCAACACTTTCCCAGCATGTTGCCACAGGTCATGGGGAATTATCTGGCTTTTCGTTTTTCGAAAAGAACATTACTCATCATATTAATGTGTAATTTCCTTATTAAATGAGGAAATGTAGATTTTTTAACATTAGTTAATGCATACGTGTTCACTTACTTACTTCTATATAATTCCAGTATAAATCTGTATAAAACATTTTGCCAGTTCACATTCTTTTATTATTGTTTTACTTGAATCCAAAAACCCCAGAAACATTTTTTGCAATAAAGTTTTGTCGGATGTGTTGGCTGTCCATGTTGTATAGTCTGGAATGTATAATGTGGAATATGGAATATAGTCAACGATTCAATTTTTTAAAAAGCAGAAATTCAATAAGAGGAAATATGACCTGAACCCCCAGCCAGAACCGTTAAGTAAGAAATGTGAAACTTAAGGGAAATTTTTCCATTGGCACAGCACAGAACATGAATTTAAAAGGGTCTTCTTTTATGACCAACTCCATTTTTGAGCTGTAGCCATCAGGATCTGTTAGATATGGACAAATTAGACTTCTAATCTTGGAAATATTCCAAAGCCCACACATTAAAGGGGAAAAATGCCCCTGAAGTTCTGTAGTAATAGAATATGGAAGAAGATTAATAGAACGCCAGTAGAAGACTGCCAGAGAACTATAGCCAAGGATTGTAAAAGAGGTCGACAGGAGAAGCTGAAATATTATCAGAAGACTATGGTAGAAGCCAACAGAAGAGCACTATAGTTGCGATAACGAACTGTTCGCAGACAATGACTATGTGAAAACGACTCACTACGATACATGTTTGTTAAGGATTGTCAAAGTGTTGTGGTAGAGCAGGACAATGACAGAACACCATGTTCTTAATCGATCGTCTTAACCAGTGATCTCAAACTCAATTCTTGGATGGTCACAGTGTCTATAGGTATTCGTGATTTTTTTCAGTAAGCAACCAATTTAGGCATTGGCAGCAAGGTGTGTTGACTCTATCCTTAATAAGTCTGTTACTTATTAAGTACTTGGAGAGCTAAATCAAAAACTAAAAAGCAGCAGACGCTACAGTGGCCCTCCAGAATTTAGATTTTGAGTTATTTTTCTGAATGGCAGAGTTCTCTGTGCCCCCTTGCAGTTCTGGCCCAGGACAGCGGGATCCAGCCTCTCTCCAGCACCGCCACCGTCCTGTGCTCCATACTCGACGAAAACGACAATGCCCCCGAGTTCATGCAGCCCTCCTTCCTGATCCGGATCCCAGAGAACCTTCCCCCAGGACACCTCCACACGGCCCAGGCTGCCGACCCAGACGCAGGAGCCAACGGGACCGTCCTGTACAGCATACAGGGTGGGTGTGCTCTTGCACTCAAACCCTGGCCTCTCTGCATGACTCTGGGACTATTCTGTGTTTATCATCATTTCCAGTTTAACCACTTTGAGCTGCAAATGTTGTCTGCAGGGTCTCTAATATACAGATTATTATTATTCCTGTCGTATACTGATAGTTATGCATAAATTGATTTTATTTTTGCTTAATATTTGTTTTATTTATTTGTCATTTGTATTTTGATTCTTGGTGGGAAGAGTTAACTTGGGCAAGGGTGTCAGTGATGTGGAGCCTATACTCGCTGGTCTGGGAATGTTGTTAGCCAGGTCTCATGTTAATCAGGTGAATTCAATTATGTTCACTCTGCATTGTAGGCTGCTCTGGATAAGGGCATTTCCTAAATGGATGTAATATAGCATCACGTAGCATAAATGGAAGCTGCTGCTTGTGTACTGGGAAGACTGATGATGTAATGTATTGGCCATTTTATAGGGGAGGACATTGAGGATTTTTTCACCATAAACGCCACAAGCGGAGCGATCTCCACGCTGAAGAGCCTGGACAGGGAGAAGCGGAGCAACTACACCCTTATCATCAAGGCTGAAGACCAGGGTCCAGCCCCCAGGAGCTCCACGGCCCCGCTGCATGTGCTGGTACTGGACGAGAACGACCACAGCCCCACCTTCAGCCAGAAGAGCTACCAGGCGTCCATCAGGGAGGGCCTGCCGGCGGGGTCGGAGGTCATTCGTCTGACCGCCACCGATGGGGACGAGGGCCCCAACGGCGAGGTCACCTTCTCCCTGACGGAGGAGACCCTGGGCGCGTTCGCGGTCGACGGCTCCTCGGGGGTGGTGCGTACGACCAGGCCGCTAGACCATGAGACGCGGTCGCGGTACACCTTCTGGGCCTCGGCCACTGACGGCGGAACCCGGGGTCCGCGCAGCTCGGTCGCCAGCGTGACCGTGACCGTGGAGGACGTCAACGACAACGCCCCGGTCTGCGGCCGCAGTCCCCTCAGCGCCCAGGTCGCTGCGGAGACGGCCCCCAACCAGACCGTCGCCACGGTGAGGGCCCTGGACGGTGACCTGGGCGAGAATGGCACGGTGGTGTTCGCCCTGAGCGAACCGGACGCGGTCTTCGAGGTGGGCGAGGAGACGGGGGAGGTCCGGCTGAAGACGGCTCTTCCTTCTGGTTTCTTCGGCGTGAGGCTCCTGCGTGTGGTGGTCTCAGATCGGGGGACCCCAGCACTCTCCTCCACCTGCCTGGTGCTCATACACCTACAGGGGGAGGAAGAGGGGCTGAAGTTCACCGAGGATGTCTATGAAGTGGCTATACCTGAGAACAGCCAAACCGGTATGCAACCAAACCATTCTTTCTTCAATGTACTGTATATGTTCTGTACCTTTTTCTTACAGCATAAATGCCATATTACCCACTGTAATGAATACAGCATTGGTATTACTGTAGTTAATCTCTAGCTTGAAGTGTTTAGTTCTCCTGCTTTGTACATTACATTGAAGGGATAGCTAATTTTCTGTTTTTTTTAGGATTATTTCTGTTTTAGTGTATGTTTTCTGTTGTGTGTGTTTTTCGTGTGTGATGAAGGATATTTGAGATATTTACAGTATTTACAGAGGTTTCTGATAATATGCCAGTTTTGCAGTGGTTGGCATTGGGGCATTTTGGGGTTTGTGGTCGAATAGAAGAAAGTGCACTTCAAAGCGGCGCGTAAAGTAACAATATGCCTACAGAGGTTCCCTTCTCTCTGAACGGTGCTCTGAATTTCCCTTCCGCTCTTCCGCCAGGTTCCTGGGTAGCGAACGTTGTCGCCGCGGACCAAAACCCGGACGGGCGCAGTGTCGAGTACAGCATTTTCAGCGGAAACGAAGACGGCGCGTTCGCCATCGACGCGCACGACGGTGAGTCCCGAGTCCGTCGTCACCTGACTGCGTGACGACAGGCCGCCGTTGCTCTGCGGGAAACCGCTTCAGAACCAGACTGAACGCAAGCCGCCTACGTGGCACTCCTTCGTGAGCCGCTGTCACACTGTCACGCTCCAGGTCATAAATGTGCGCGCAACGAGAATTTCGACCAGTTCGTCCAATCAGACTAATGACTTCCTTTCATTTTCCTCAGATCGTATTCCCAAAAACAATTGAATCCTTCACTTGTCGTTTGAGTAGCCAGCCACTCTGGTCCCCGTAAGGCCATTCTGTTCTCTTGACATTTTGAGACATTTTTCTTGACTGTTTTTGGAAGGGGGTCGTTTACAGAGAGCGTGTGGAGCCTTATATCGTGGGTCAGAGGCTACATCGAGACCTTCTAGCCTGTCCATCATTAACAGACGTCTGGAACGACACAGCTTTGCCCTGCGTTCCACACGGGTCTTCTGTGCTGTTGAAAACGAAGCATATTGCATCGTTCCGAACAACAAGATTTAGCAAAGCTATATATAAGCTCAACAATTTGAAATGCTTTCATATTTATCTGGCTTTGGTTAAATTATTTTTGACAAGATGATTCCTTTCATGTGTGTCTGTTGTGGATCTTCTGCCATGGGATTGTGCGAAGAACACAAACATCTGTCCGCAATCCACAAACCCACAGGCCAGAGAGGAGCCGGGCTTTCTTCCAAAAAACTTTTTAAGCATTTCTGAAGAACACCAACCTCATTTCACCTTGTTCACTTTTTTTCCATTATGCTAACAGCAGAGTGGACTAAAAATTTGTTGTCTCACTGATTTTCGTCATCAGAGCATGACTGAGAGGGCACAGGTGGTCTTTGGCATACGTAGCCCGTGCTCACTTAGCGTAATTGCTCACACGCTGCCGCAATTATTGTTGCACATTTGACAAACGTGGACTAAACGAAACTAAATGAACCACTGTCGTCTCCCATATTAAGTAGAGATAATATCAGATTTGTTCATTTTTATGGACAATCATTGGCATCTGTAAAAAAAAATGGATATGAAAATTATAATGAGTTTTACTTTCATCTCAGTTTTGTCCCAAAAAAAAGCCGTTTTTAAAAATTCGAATGAAAATAGTTCAGGCTATGATAATCACTAAATCCATGAGGTTTAGAGGAGTTGATGGATGAAGTTCAGCGCACATGTCTCTGAGAGCAGCTTCCCTGCTCTTCCGGATATTCTTACCCTATAGTCTGGGAGCCCAGATGTTCTGATGTCCAGACACTCTCATCTTACCGATAGGCACAGTGGGGAGATGCGGGGTTGGACATCGCTCAGGTTCTCAGAGGGCAGTTTGTGAACGCGAGCCGTGTTTGACACATGCCTCCTCTTGCCATTCTCTCACTTCCCCATGAGTTGATGTGCATCGGTTTACATGCAAAAAAAGATGGCGGATTTATTGCTTTCAGCCACATCGTCTTTTCCAGGGTTCTAGTGGTGATGTATAATCCTGGATCGCGAGCCTATTCTTACCCTTCAGACTGTATGGATTACAGTGATGAAGGCAGGCTGTAATTGCCATCTCATGTTTTGCCCTTCCAGAGTCACTGCTCCCCATTCCGATGCCTGTTTTTGGTTTGCGTTATACGCTCCCACCTTTATGTGTCTCGCAGCCTGAGGCCTTGGATATGTTAGCATTTAAATCACATTTGTTTCCTTGCAGTCATCAGAATGTTTTCCATATATAATTTTGTCTGTTTGGATGTTTGTAGAAATTAAGTAACTCTAGTGAATTGATGTCTTGCACTCAGCGCATCTTCCACATCTGTTCATTCGTTTTAAGAAGCCAGGTCCATATTGAGCAAGTGAACCACAAAAAAGAATTGTGTGAGAGTACAGTATCTACATGTATAAAATTTGTGAGTGACTAATTACCAAGGGTTAGTTCCCCTCGTTTGGTTGTGTTCCTTAGCTGCTGGCTTTCAGTGACCCATCTATTGAAGTCCAAGAATATGCAAATGTGTCTACCTACCATTGCGTCGCAAACTACATTGATAGCTCTTCGTGTTACAAAATGGGATTGACGCGATAGTGAGAATTTATACATGATTTGGCGCCTTCACAGGTGACATTTTGGTGAAGGACCAGAGCCGCCTGGACTTTGAGGAGAGGACGAGAGTCCACCTGGTGGTTCTGGCGGACGACGGGCGGCAGACGGCCCACTGCCGGGTCGCCATCGCCCTGCTGGACGTCAACGACAACCCGCCCACGTTCGAGCAGCGCTACTACAAAAGTGCCGTGTGGGAGGGACAGATACCCAACACCTACGTGATGCAGGTAACACCAGGCCGTCTGTAGGAGGGGCCTACCCATATGCTTCGTCCTCAAAATGGGATCAAGCATTTTGCGGAATAACCTGCCCCCCCCACCCCCACCCCCGCTCCAGGTGTTTGCGTTGGACGCCGACAGCGGTCTGCATGGACAGGTGGAGTACTCCATCCTGTCTGGGAACCAAAATAACGCCTTCATCATCGACTCCACGCGGGGCATCCTGGCCACCAACGCCGTCCTTGATCGAGAGGTTGTGCCTTCTTACAAGTAGGTTTCCCCCAACACCACCAGAGTGGGCCTCCTCCTTCAGAACTCAAAGCTTTTACTCCTTTAGGTCAGGGCTTCTGCACAGTAATGTTCAGTTAATCTGTCAGAGCTGATTAACCACTGACCGTTTTACTGTGCAAAATGTGTTTTATTTTGATGTTGTTGGATCTCAGCCTGTTTACATGTCACAGTCTGATTCATTACATCATAACTGTTAGTGTATTGGTATTGGATAGGAACCCCTCTGCTGACTGATGTGTTTGTAATTGGATAAGAATCGTTGTATTGACTGTACAGTGCAGCTCAGTTAGAATTATTTTCTTATGCCCAGCAATTAATTGCCCCTCGGGGATAAATGAAGTTTATTGAATTTAATTGAATTGAATTTTCACTGTGTGTTTTTTCCTTTGTCACAGGCTGGTCCTGCAGGCCGTGGACAAAGGCAGCCCCCCCCTCACGGGCACCGCCACCACCAGGATCCAGGTGGTGGACGTCAATGACAACAGCCCGTCTATACCCCCCATGGAGCCGGTAGCCATAGCAGAGAGTAAGATGCTTCAGCAAATGCGCTGAAACCCATGTAGAGAAATGCATACATTCTACTGAGGCCCTTCGTGCTATCATATCTGATAAAATTAATTTCCGTATAGGTCATGCATGTGGTCAGCTGCTTGCCTTTATATGTGTTACATGTCCAGTTTTAGGGTTTAGACCAAATTTACATGTCTCCTAGTTGCTGCATTCATTATTCCATCCGACCTGGCTGCCAGCAATAACAGATTATCTCCCAGTGATCTCGGGATTATTATGGGATGTGTTTGTCAGTAGAGTGTTGGTGACAGGAGATAACGTGTGCTGAAGCATTTACATTCCGTTCCTATATCGGTGGAATCCTAACCAGACTACTCAGCTCTGCCTGTTGCATTAAAAGACAAGTGTAAACAGTGCCTATATGTGTTTGTATGAACCTGGTCAGGGTTCATGTATGTCTTCTTGTTCTTATTATGTTCAAATACTTTAGAACAGGGGTGGCCAACCCTGTTCCTGGGTAGCTGCAGGGTCTCCTGTTTTTTGTTTTAACATTTAATACAACAACCTCTTAGACCAAAGAAACCAGGTGAGGTGAGTTAACTGTGTAATCAACTTCATCGATCAATTAAATGTCGAGTAAAAACACAAACCAGTAGACCTTGTGTCTCTCCAACCTGGGTTGGCTACCCCTGCTTTAGAAGATGCACTTTTGTGACATCCTTCTGTCTCATCCGGTTTGTAGATCTGCCTGCAGGTTACATTGTGACCCAAGTGGCGGCCAACGACGTGGACTTGAGCTCTGTACTGACATACGGCTTCGCAGAGCAGGGAAGTGGGGGCGGGCGGTTCGCCATTGACCCATTCACAGGGGTCATCACGCTTACCCAAAGTCTGGACCGCGAGGAGAGCTCCAACTACACCCTGAGGGTCCAGGCCTCGGACTCTCTCCACCAGACCGAAGCGGAGGTTACCGTCAAAGTCCTGGACGTCAACGACAATCCGCCTCTCTTTTCCAAGGAAGCCTACCAGGTTGAGATTTTTTGTATCACAAGAGTAAAATGGGGAAATGTCTCTGTACAAACGCTGCAGCTAGCGGGACTGCCATGGCCCCCTAGTGGCCTTCTATTGGCGTAGCGGTTATTCCACCTGTGTTTTGCAGAGTTAGCAGCTGGCTGCAGCATTTACATTTTCTCACAGTAGTCAGCTAGTGGTTTTGTTGCAGTCAAGGTGAGGTTCAGCTGTTGAAAGGAGGTGAAATGATTGCCAAATAGTCCTGTCATTAGCAGACCGCTGTTGTCCTAATTTGTAAAATGCTGGCAGGCTAACAGCTATAGCCGACAGCGAAATTGAAATCTTGCTTTCATCCCGGTGAGGTTGATGGAGCATTGCTAATGCATCTGCTTTCTCACTGTATCTCCCCTGCAGGTTGTGTTGTCAGAGCTGTCTTCTGTGGACACGTTTGTGCTAGCGCTGTCTGCCACTGACAGAGACTCTGGACTCAATGGCAGAGTTTCCTACAGGCTCCTTACGTCTCCTCTGAAGGGATTCTACATACATGCAGAGAATGGTGATGTGCATTACAGTTCTGTCTGTCTCTCTGTCTGGTTTATCTGTATGTATGTGTGTGTGTGTGTGTGTCAAGCTGTTGTCAAACTTCAAAATAATAATGACAAAATACTGGCTCTTTACTAAATAGCAATTTTTAAATAAACTGCTGTGAAATATATCACATTTTTAAAGAATCCCCAGTTACAATATGCAGTGCACTCCATTTCTTTAAGGATGCACTCATACAGTATACCTGTCATTTCACTGTGATGACCTTATAAGTCCAGATGAGCAAATCGTTAAAAAAACAGTATTTTTAGTTCCCCTCACACACTAAATTTCTCTCCTTGATTATTATGTTATTTTTTGACGCATGAATGACCCCCTTTTATTGTGCTGACTGCAGCATTATTATTCAATTAGTCTAGAAATTTTGCTGAGTGTACTGTTCGTTGGAAAGTTCATTGCTTCCATTTCTGCTGTGTAAATCAACTGAGTGGAGCGATAATGACAGAGACGCACTGTAGTGCGACCACAGAATGTGACACTCCGCTCCTGAAGTGTCTTGTGGTCTTTGATTTGTGAACTCTGTAAACTCCCAGCTCTCAGAATCACATATAGCAGAAGATGGATTGCACCAGGCAGGCCCTTGCTTCATGGAACCCTGTCAGCAGATTTCTAATTGAAGCATTATTTACATTTTCTTCCTCTCATGTTTGGAAGGCAAACCCTAATTGCTTAAATGAAATGTTTATTTAGGAGTTTTTTTGCCCCAAGAGTGAGGAATTGAAAGTGAAGTTTGCATCAAAAGAAGATTACAAGAATCTAGCCTGGACAGCAGAGGATTTTGCATTTACAAGAATCTTGTCTTATTTTGACATAAATAGACCCTGCAGTCTAATACAGCATCATTTTTTCCTATCACATGATTGTACCACACATTTGGAAGTTGTACTTCCAAGCTAAATGCAACATAACAGGAAATGCAAGACACTAAACAAAGGAAACTGGAAAATGATCATAAATCAAACTCGGAATTTTATTGTTGAATTGCTAATGAAAGACACTTGGCTTGCTTTCATCGCATACTGTATATAATGCAGACACATTCACTTACAGGTATAAACACCATATCAGAATCTGAGGTATCACAGCTTGCTTTTAGGAATCCATATTAATAAATCTTGATCCAGCAAATGTGGTAAAGAGATTTAGCGGAGGACCTATCAGCAACAGCTGTTGATTTGCCGCATTTTGCAATAGCAGCGGCCATTCACCAGATATTTTGAATTTTCTAAGCCACCTCTCCTATTCTGTCCTAGTGGATTGCTATAGTACCCATTTGCCAAATGAACAAGGGTTGGCATTGACCAAAAAGTGGTGTGTGAGGTCAAAAGAATGTATGTCCAATCTTTTATCTGAAGTTAAAATTGTGGAGTGTTATTGCCAATCCAGGCTACACTCATTCCGAATGTGTTTTAAAGGCATACTATGCAGGATTGTTAGTCTTGCTGTGGTCCTGTGTTTACAAACAATTTCACATTTCAAATTTCCATATCTCTATTTTTTGATAGCTGTCACCATCAAGGAAAAACAGTTCCAAGGTTGACTCATTTTTTAACAAGCCTTGTCAGTTTGTCATTTTGCTTTTCTGTGCTCATGCTTCTTCACCTCCACCATTGCAGTTGCTGGATAGCTACAAACCTGATGCCACCCCACAGGCTCTGTAGCCCCAGCCATCCCTCCCAGCACAGAAAATAGCACAAAACCCAGAAACATCCCGAACACATCTTTGAAGAAGAAATACAGGCAGAGCAGCTCGGAATTGGCAAATGTGCACAAAGACAGCGATCACCAGTGCATCATAGATATGACAGAGCATGGTTATTTTATAATATTTTCAAGGTAAAAATCCTGAATAGTATGCCTTTAAACCTTTGTTCTATACCTTGTTTGACCTGCAGGGTCCCTGTTCACCAACAAGCCACTGACACACCTTACCAACGGGAATGCGATTCAGCTCATGGTGGAGGCCCGAGATGGCGGTGACCCCCCGCTCAGCACTGTGACGTCTGTGGACGTTTCTGTGCAGGACACCAATGACCACGCCCCTCGCTTCCAGCGGGCCTCCTACCAGGTGACTGTCTCCGAGGACACACCCGTGGGGAGCACCCTACTGCTCCTGCAGGCTGATGACCAGGACTGGGCCCCTGACAGCTCTCGCGTGGACTACGCCATCACTGGGGGCAACCAGGAGAGGCGGTTCTGCTTGGAGGTGGGTGTGGTCCAGACCGAGACGCGGCAGATGACCGTGGCCAGGCTGGTCCTGTGCAGCACACTGGACCGTGAGACAGCTGAGAGCCATGCACTGACCGTTACCGCCACCGACAGGGGAAGCCCACCACTGAACGGTTCTGCCGCAGTCACCGTGACCGTGCTGGATGTCAATGACAACGCGCCCGAATTTGGAAGTTCCGAGTACCACACACAGGTAAACGAGTGCAGCCCGCCCGGAACCAGCCTGGTGCGGCTGTCTGCACATGACCCTGATGAGGGTCCAAACGCGCAAGTCAGGTATGACATCATCTCCGGAAACAGCAGGGGCCTCTTCAGACTGGATCCCCTGACGGGGATCGTAGAGGTTAACCAGAGCCTGGACTATGAGGAGGATGTCAGATTCACGCTGACCGTCAGGGCCTCTGATGGAAATGGAGATGGGTCAGGGGGCGGGAATGTGGCCTTCGCAGTGCTCTACATGTCCGTGCTGGATGAGAATGACAACTCACCCTACTTCCCCTTCCCCATAGTCAACTGTTCGGTGTTGGAGAATCAGCCTACCTTCTCCCTAGTCTGTACAGTCCATGCCATTGACCGCGACGCCGGACCCTACGGCCGGCTGACCTACTCCATCCTCGGCCCCTGCTTCTTGGACTATGGCAGTGGGAGCCCAGACAGGAAGGACGCCTTTGCCATCGACCCGCTGACTGGAGACATCCACACCCGCCAGACTTTCGACTACGAGCAGGAACATGAGTACTGCTTCCTGGTGGAGGCTCGCGACAAAGGTGACCAGACGGCAACCGCGAGGGTCCAAATACTCATCGAGGGGGTGGACGAGTTCAGTCCTGTCTTCACCCGACAGCAGTACCTCTTCCACCTGCCAGAATTTGCCAAGGCCGGGCAGAGCATCGGCCAGGTATCAGCCACCGACCATGACACAGGACAGGACGGCCTTCTAGAGTACACTCTGGCCAGGTCCTACCCCTTTTTCTCCATCAACAGAACCAGCGGCATCGTCTACTTGTCCGCCCCCGTGTACAGGAGACAGGGAAGTGTTGCAGGAGAGGAGCTGGTGGATTTTTTAGTGATAGCGAGCAGCCCAAAGATGGACTCCAGGTCGGCTTCATGCCTGGTCATCGTCAACATTTCCAGCTCTGCCGAGGTTCCGCTAGCAATGTCCCTCCATGCACAGACCATCAGCCTCAGTGCATCTCTGGCCGTCCTCCTCCTCCTCCTCATTGCCTTCATTGTCCTTGTCCTGAGGTTCAAGCGAAGAGAGACCACCACGAAACAAGGCCCTCCTCCCGAGACCTCCAGCCTGACCCACAGACAGGATGCCTTTGATAAGGAGGTCATCAACCACGACGCAATCAATGGCATCAGCCTCCAGGACCTGAGTGGTCTGGTGGACATTCGGGTGAAAAGGGAGCTGGTCAACCCCTACCGTCACTCGGACTCGAGTGGGCGGGGCTCGGCTGAGGGGGAGACGGCCGAAGATGAGGAGATCCAAATGATCAACGAGCACCTGTTGCAAAAGAGTGCTGGCTACACACCCAGCTTGGGTCCGTCCCGGGTCCCTGATTTCAGAGTGCCCCGGGATTCAGTCCCAGCATCCTGCGTGGCAGAGGAGGAGGACGCGACTGAGCCAGTTTCTATGGTTGCTGTGGGGACGGAGAGTTCAGAGAGCCTTCACAATTTCCTGGAAGAAGGCGGGGGCGAGGAGATGTTATCACGGCCACTGGATCTGAGAGACAGAGACAGGGCCAGGGTGGTTGGGTATGCCTCTGAGGGTGAAGCCCAAGTAGGCGTTGCTGTGGGCGGATCTCTGACCTCACTGGTGTGTACAGAGGATGAGCTACAGGGCAACTACAGTTGGGACTACCTCCTCGGCTGGGAGCCCCGCTTCCAGCCTTTAGCTTCTGTCTTCTCAGACATTGGCCTGCTGTCTGATGAGGAGGTGGAGGAGGAGCAGGAGCAGGGCAGAGGTGGGGCCGTAGAGATACGTAGGCAACTCCGACCCCCACCCCTCATCACATCCATGGCCCGACCGGGCATCCGGTCCGTGCCCCCAAGGATGCCCCCTTCACGGGTGGCACCGACAATGACCCGCATGCCATCCTTTCCCAAATACTCTTACTCCCCCCTAGCCAGGAACACAGGCCTCACCCCCTCCACCATGACCCCCAGCTTCTCCCCCGCCCTGTCCCTGCTCAACATGAGAACACCCAGTGCTTCACCTGTGGTGTCAGAGACTGGACTTAGTACCACTCCCACCAGGCCTTGTCCACACCCCTCCTGTATCAGAGATGGGGAAATACAGGTATAGGCTGTTTATACTCCAAACACTTTTAGTCTTAGCAACAGTTATGTCAGAGCAATGCATTTTTTTAATATCTTAACAAATATTTTCTTGGCAATAAATAATGATACAAAGGACCATTGTTTCTGCTTGTATGTCTATCCTAATATATGATATTCTCACATATCATATATTTAATTTGATTAATTTAATGACTGCCCTATGAACATGAATCAGAATTTTAATTTACTGTGGCCATTTTATGTTATTTTGCATAAGGGTGCTTCCACGAGAAAGTGGAACTTGAAATTCTCATGATGCCTTGTGTCAACATCATGTCGATGATGACCTTTATTATAAAGACATCCATGGCGCACTTAAACTTGAAATAAAACTTTATTCAGACCTGAGTCTGGCTTTGTGTACATAATGTGATCTCCCATTCAGCCAACTATTTAAAAAGAATCCAATATTTTGAACGAAGCCACATTAATATTCAGCTTCAAACATCACTGAGTCAACATAAATTTGAGTTATTTTTAAGTGGTCAAAGAAAGAAACTGGAAGTATTTATCATTGGCATATTTGAGTAATTGTTTGCTTTTCATTTCACATATTTCAGGATCATTCTGTAAGGAAAATTGTAATGAAAAAAACAACCCTCACTGTGCTCCACTAGCTTTTTGTTATTGCAGATTAAAATAGGACCCTTTTTGGTTGTGAAACCCAGTTGTTTTTAGTCTCCACAGCTGCATGTACTTAAAAAACAGAGGAGCAGAGAAAATTATTTCTACAACCCCAAATACCAGATATGGACATATTTAAAAATGTATGTATCAGTTGTCGACCAAAAGTATTGAATATTATGTTATTAGTCAAATTCCACTGAAAAGGAAGATTGGAATTATTTACTGTGTGGAAGTCATTTTATACAGTGCCCTCCAGAATTTTGGCACCCATGATAAATAAAAAAGGCTGGCCATCTCAGTCACAAGATTTAAATCTTATTGAAAATGTGTACTTTGAATTGAAAGAGGCCGTCTACAAATGTATACCCAAGGATCTGAAGGACCTTGAAAGATTTTATGGAAGATTGGTCAAGGATCCCCTCCAAAATGTGTTATCATTGCAAAGGGAAGGTACGCAAATAATGGCGACACCTACTTTTTAGGGAAATGCATTTTAGTCCTGTTTCTGTTTTGTCAACTCTATTACACCTTAGATGGCATGTGTATATTTTTATAAATGATTTAACACTGTCCTATCCAGTTTGCAAAAACCAACACTACGGCAGGTGTTTGAATGAATGCAATTTTGATTATTTTGTTAAAAAAAAAAGAAAAAATTAAATAAATAATTGTATATAGGTATTTTTAAATTCCATTTTAAACTGTGCAGTATAAAAATATTTCATAAGAAGTTAGATGTATTTACATAAATATTTTATATGGTGCTTGTAGTATTTATACAACAAGCATGCAACTCATTTGTTTCAAATTGGTATCTATTAAAAAGAAAATCTCAAATATTTGTTCTTTGATGAAACCGTTTTCACTGATTGAGATGCTAACATTCTTAACAAATGTGTCAATAAACACTTTGCTGAAGTATTTGTATTTATCATTCGTGGTATTATTATTTGATTTGATGCTGCGTTCTCTTATGTTTTGGCAAATTACTAGATTGAAAACAGAGTAAATACAAGACAAGTTTTGCCATGGAAAAATTGATTGGACCTAGTTACATAGTTACAAAAACTCTTCTTTTTCATTAGGGCATATGGTCTTTGCATAAACAAGAAAGGAAGTACTGTAACCGAAAAGTTTATCCTGAAATCACATCATTTCAAAATTCATGCTTTTATCAAGCATTTGCAAAAAAAAAAAAGAAAAAGAAAAAAAAAGTTCTCCCACATGGGCCACCCCGGCTGTTTCCTGTAAATCAACATTTGAAATGGATGCATGACGTAGAACAATTACTTGACTCATTTTAATGTGATCCAGATAGAGAAACAGAGCCACTCACTGCAGTCAAGTACCAGTACTGACTGTCTGGAGAACAGGGAGAATATTCTTTCTTACTGAACTGCTTTTAAGTTTTTGACTGGTACATCCAGATTTACCTTGAAAGGAACCTTGGGATTTCTTCTGTAAACCCTAGAATCTTTCTCAGAGCTTTCTTCTATTGGTATTGTGCCTCATAATTTATAGTTTGACATCTCTGTCTGCTTGGAATTTAAGATTTATGGAAAAGGTTGCAAATGTGTTTGAAAATGTAACAATACACTTTCCCTGTTTGTGTGTTTTGTAAGCACATATACACATTTTATAAACATGCGCATACATTATAACCACTTTGTACACAATAAGATGATGTTCAGTGTTAATTTTACTGCGGCAGAGCTTATATGAGTCTAACAGGGATGAAATGTAGTCTCTCAGAATAAACTATTTTCTGTCAGTAAACTTTAGTCTGAACCTTTTACCCTGTATGTAATAAACCACATGCTTCTCCTGATTTTTTATATTGTCATGGATTAACTTTTAAATTAATTTTAAGTGGTCCAAAAGCTATGAACTATCTTCAGTAAACTTGGAAATTACTATTATACATTTTCTTGGTTGTCAACAAGGGCATATAAACATTGACCTACCTTTATTACATATTTTTTTATCTTTATTATGTTTTACATCAGTCAAATGGAGGTAATCCTTTTAATGTGTACACGCATGAACAAAAATCAATCTGTTAAAAAAAATAATTAATTGATCTGTTAAGCCAGGTGTTTTAACTAACTTTAATACTCTCAACATTTTCTGAAATAGCACAAATATATTGTATTGCAGTATTGAATGTTACAGTGTGACTGTGATTGATATGTGATTTAAGTTACGTTTGTCAAGATTTTATTCAGATTCTACCCGCATACAATATTCAACACACCATACCCGGTTATACTGTAAGGAAATTGGTATTTTAAGTGAAAAATTTCAATCTTTTATGTGATGTTTTCTAATGAACAAAGCCAGAGTAGCTTAACCCAAATAAGTACATCATGAAACTGGTACTGAATACAGTTGTAGGAAAAAGGCGCTAATTTTCATGTTGTACAAATACCTTGTGTAAAAGCTAGGACATACACTTTAATGGGCCTGCTTTCATTAGTCTATAAATTACATGACCTGGTTGTGCTTTTTCGTGACATGGTGGTGTGAAGGAGGCTATTTAAAGAACTCCAAGACCACCACAGAAAGAGCCAAAGGGCTGCCACACTGTATTTCCACACTGTATTTGCAGTGACATCCAAACCCTGGGTGGGTGATTTGCAATGGATCTTCGCCCAGGTTCTAATAGCCTGCGCTAAAGCTCAGCTCGGTCCGTCCTACAGCGGCGGTCTGAACATGGCAGCGCTTTAAATCCAGGGGTAATAAATCAAAGGCAGATCTGCTGGCTCAATTTGGTCTGGCATCCATCCCAAAATTTTATTTATTGTTATGAATATAGTGCATGCAGGGGGGGAAAGCCGTAACCCAATATAATAACATGTCTTTACTTATGGGAGCAATAGATATCCATGCCAATTTGTCTTTGGCATGTAGCATTAAGCTAATTTGTGGTTGTCATTCTGTGTTTCTTTGGGTAATGTTTTGCGAGGCGTCCTTTGTTTGGAGGGTAACCTCCTTTCTGCGTTTGTAGTTTCAACAGGCCTTAGGCATGCAAAAGTGGTGCAGAGGGAGAATCTTTGTTGTCAAGCAGTAATGTCAAAATAAAGAGACATTACTGCTTGAGTAAGTGGTCAGTGGAACAAAGATGAGAATGAGGAACAGATTTCTGATTCTTTTGTTTCAACAGACGCTATCTTCATGTCATCTCAACACTGGACCAAAAGACTCGACTACCTCTGTGTCAGAGCAACTGTATAATAAGCACTAGTCTCAGTAAAAAATAATGATTATGAAGGTAATTCAATTGATGCACAAATCAAATGGCTTCAGTTGGACTATGAGATATTTTGAAAGATAGGCTAGTTCCACTGGGACCAAAGCATTTTTCAAATGAAATTGGACATGAAAGAGAAGACTTCACCTGGTGGTATTAATCACATATTTATTTACCATTTCATCTCTAAAAGAGAACAGTGGGTAGTTATAGAAGGTGGGAATTTATGTTGGTGTCTTGTTTTACTGGTGGTTATGCAGGGATTTTGCAACAATTGGCTTTCTACCTCCCATTAACTTTGTTTCCTTCTGAAGAATCAGTTGCTGGGTGTGTTAGTAGACCAACTCTAAGTCAGGGGTGCACAACAAGGACTTTTTCAGGATTTTGTGCCAACTTCTCTTCTTAATTATTCAATTAGCTCAATCATATCTTGATCTGAAAATTGCATAAGCACCAGCTACAGCTGCACATTGCAAGTGTATCCTAAAGAGTTTACTGTGCTCAAGAACAGGAGTTAACCAGTCTAGTTTATAGAGCTGTCAAAAAACTAAAACTAAGGTAATTGGTTGGAACAAAAACCAGCATGCACACCGGCCCCCCAGGACCGGAGTTGTGCACTCCTGCTCTAAGTCCATCAACAAAATAGATGGCTATCTATTAAAAGTCTGTTGTTTTATTGACCTTATGTATTTACCTGTAATGACAGAGAAATTGTTCCTCAAGTTGACTATAAAGCAATATTTTGTGGAGGAAATAAAAATGTGGAAACCTTGAATCAGGTTTTTTTTAACCTGTCCAGTAGGCTGTTTCTGTCGCCAAACTCATTCCACTTGAAATCTCAATGGGGGTTCTCCTTTACCAACTATGGTATGATGAAGGTCTCAGTATGATGAAGTTCAGAAAAACAGCTCCATCTGTTGGCAAACATTCACTAGGACACATTGCACACCATAAAAAGGACACTTTTTACAATGACAAGCAAATGGAAGACAAAGCAGTAGAGAATTAAATAACACTTTAGTGACTTCAAGCTTAAGAAAGAGTGTTCTCTCCTTCTCTTAACCTTTCTCGTAATAAGCCAAATCTATATGTAATTCCACTAAAGGTAACTGAGATATATTGCCAAGATTAATATATTCTTAATATAATTTTTACATCTGAGATATTCTTCACTTCCTGGAGCTGCCATGTTGACTATTCCACCAGTCCAGTGAACTGGACTGGATCACGATAACCTCCACCTGAACTTTTAGAGATGTTGAGCTCTACACGTTTTAAAAATTGGCGGAAGAAAGCATCCATGGTGAGCTGCTTTCTTCTTTCCGTAGAATTAGAAAAAAAAACATCCTGTGATGAAAAACCTGCCTGTCTTGCATTCCCAGTTTATGGGTTTTCAGGTTCTCATTTGACAAGGGTTACGCTATAACCAATGTAAGCCAGGTGCAGCTAAAGCTACTAAATCTACCTCGCTGAGGTATATACATTTTTTTTACTTCCCATATTCCAAAGATTTTGAGTGAGGTATGTCCACCACAGTTCTCTTGATACTCTTGCATATGAACAGTCAGTATGGACTTTTTGGCCAGTGAGCAGACACATGCAGAAGCTGGGGACAAAACATTTCAAGTATATTAATGACCTTATATACTAAGTATGTGAGTGTGTGTGTGTGTGTGTGTGTTTTTTATATGATACACACACACACAAACACACGTCTGTGAGCACGCGCACACGCACACGCATATGTTTATATGGTCAGGTTAGAATGTGTGTGGTGTGTATACAACAGGCTCTGGCTGTACTTTTGTAAACTGCAGTCGCACTGAAAAACTTCTCTTTCCTTGGACTTGCTACCTGCTTTCAGATGTGACTCACACATTGAGGCTGAGGCACAGACACTGGCAGTAGTCAGTAGACAGATGTGCCTCAGACGTGAAACACATTGAAAGAGAAAAATTTCCATCCAGAGCTTCCCAGAAGTAGCTTGTGCTTTTTGGGAGAAATTATGATGCCCCGTTTGTGAGTGTTGTTTTTTTTTCCAGTTTTCGCAATATTCAGACAAAACATACTTCGAAATTTATAACTTGATGGGCCATCCAGCTGCTGAGCATTAATTAGAGACCTAAATTTTTATTTCAGTTTTTATCTGTATAAACCATTTTGCCAAGCTTAAATGCTACATAATTTCCCTGTAAATTAGAGCCAAATTTGCACAAAGGATCATTTGTCTCTTTCTCATTTATTTGACACAGAATCATGAACATTGTTGACTTGTGAGTAGCTTTAGAAGGATATTTATTATAAATGATGCCGTAGACTGTTACTTACTGAAGGAAAAAGCAGAACAAACAAAGCCAATGCATTCACTGGACCTTGTCAATGACATATTGTCATGTGATATGCTGGAGTATTTCGATGTCATTCTTAAAATATTTGTTTATTGGATTGTTTTCCATTGGTTGTGCACTGAAAAATGTGTAAGTGCTGCTACACTGCTAGATTATTTTCAAGACATTTTTGTACTTTTGTCTTCCTGTAGATTGTGACTGCAATTTAATAGTAGTAATGTGTACAGTGTAGGAACTGTCAGCACAGTGCACGCATTGTGTTTGCATGTGTGTGTGTGTGTGTGTGTGTGTGTGTGTGTTGTATGTATAACAGAATCTCATACATCACAAAATGCGCATCTGTGTTAGATTACAATGATAAAATCAATATTTGAAACACTGAACGCAGATCAGTTACAGACTTTCAAACAGAGAATGTAATATGTTTACTGTCTTTCACCACTACAGTAGTGCAGAAACTAAATGATGGGTGTCTGTCTCATAAATCACACAAAAACTCCAGATGCGCTTTGGGCCTTCAGTGAATCATCAAAAGAAACCCACGACTGCCTGACATACAAAAATCCCTTTCAAAGGATTTCGTTGTTGTTGTTCTTGTCCATGATTCTGTTGTTGTTTTCAAGTATATCACTATATATGCTCGTCAGAAAACTATCCTGGCCATATTTTCTGTTTTAATTGTGAGGTGAAAACTTTTTTGAGCTTTTCATAAAACAAGGCTTGGTACTGAGATGAGTGCGTGCTCAAAACTCCTTGTAAACTCCTACATCTGCTTTCAGTTTTGTTGGGAAAATGTCCATTTCTCACTGCCGGAAGGAATCACAACAGAAATAAAAACTCAGGCCCTCCAAACAATGTTCCTTCCACGGCCTCCTGATAACATGTAGAATATCTCTTTCACTTTATTGTTAATCCCATGGGCAGGGAAATACCTTGCAACTTAATGCTGCACTTCTGGATTATTGTATGGCATTATACAAACACTGATGTTCGGTAGTGCAGTATAATTAATGGATTAGTGCTGGACTCTACATTCACTTCAATGTGCTGTTGGTATGTTGCTATGAAGGATAATTGTTGGTCATAATATATTTACTGCAGCATGTTTTTTTTATTCTATTTTTTTTTTTGTGGGGGGGGGGGGTTGCTTGGTGCCTGTCACTGTACTGAACTCATTTTATTTATTTCTGCTTCTGAGATATGTATTTAATGTAGCGTGGTCCTATCAATATTAGCCCTGTGAGCTGTTCTGGATAAAATTAGCTGCCCAGAAAATTGTAGTTTTTTTAAGTTCAGTTTTCCTTCATTGCTGACTTTGCAAAACAATTCCTGAACAAAAACGTATTTATCACAATGCAGATGCAAAATGATGTAGGCTAAAGCAATTCTTTGAGCTGTTGATACCAAAGTTGCTGGGATTGTATTTGTATGGTAGATATATTAGATATATCTTAGATATATTATTATCAATGCCACTGCAACTGCCTCCTAAGTATATCAATACGCTTCCAAAAAGTTGAGCGATTTGTAGGTATTAAACTGAAATCTACTGATGAACAATTCATTTTAAACAGCTGAATCTGACATTTAATGTGCAACATCAGGGAGTCGGGGAGTTTTTCCTTGCCACTGTTGCCCTAGGATTACTCTTTAGGGGCCAGTTCTCTGTAAAGCTGCTGTGTGACAAAGCTCCTTTTTTAAAAGTGCTATACAAATAAAAATTGATTGATTGATTAAACATCAGGAGATCTGGAACATTTGAATACTTTGCCGACTGCAACGATCATGTTCATTTAGAGGTAGCAACAGGTACCAAAAAAGGTCAAAAAGGCTTCCTTCCCTTATTATTAATGATAGCTAGATCCAATAGCTACATACTGTACTTGACATATCAAAGCACATCTGTCTGTGCTCTCAGGTCATCATACCTTACCTTAAAAGATAATCAAAATTGATCTGTCTTTAGTTGATACCAAGTTTCTTCTTTTTCCTAGGAATGCATTTGAAAACTCCTGTGCAACCTTAAATTAATATAGATGGATGTAGGTGAGCACCAGTTTGCTGTGCATATAGTGAGAGAGGTAAGTAATTAGGCTTTTTCACCGGGCTTCGGACCATAAACAAGCATTTAAAGAATGGCCACCTGCCTTAACCGTTCACTGCAGAATGAAGGGAGGCTGTCACCAGGAGATTTTGTTCCCATGCAGAGAGGATCGCTGCAGTTCACCGAAAAACACGCTACGGTTGCGCTACCTGCCAAGAGCCGGAGAGCCAAACGAATGCCAGGGTCCTAATTACAGCCCGCCCCAGCGTGCACGCCTGTCAGGGGACCCGGCCCGGGCCCACGGGGGATAAAACCAGGACGTTGATGGATGACGGGGTCCGGAGTATCACATTTGGGTTTAATCAGACCATCTGTATTTTTCTTGGCCATTGTATATGAAACACATTTTGCGCAAACAAGTGGAAAATATCCACTGGTTCTTGTTTCAACTCGATGAAAAATGATGCTGTAGAGAAATAAAAAAAAATAAAAAATGCCCTTCAGTGGTTATATTTCTTTTTTTTTTTTTTAGGGGCGAGTGATGATCTGTTGACCATTGTTAACTTTCTGCAAAAACACAGGGTAACCACGGGGCAAGCACCACAGGTCAGGGGTTAAAAGTAATTTTCCTTAATGACCAGGTTTATGTTAGTTTCAGCTAACTGAACTACCTATGGGAACTGACTGGAACAAAAACATGTTTGTTTACACCAACGTCTTTGAGAAATTATATTGAACAAAATACATATTGCCTATATCATACAAATATAATATTCCTATCTGATGAATAACTTTACCTATATTTAATAACTTAAATACTACATAAATCCTGCAAATGCAGAGGTGGATAAAATCGCTAATGATAGGCAGTGGTTAGTCGCCCAAGCAATAAAACATTCCCACTGGGAAGAGAATTCCACCTCCCTGCATCACCACAACAGTTCACTGTGATCCTGAGTGATCTATTTGCTCTCCCGGTCAGGGGAGGGACTGCAGCGTGTGTGGCCTGGTGTGTGCATTAATATCAGGGCAGTAAAATGTTCCACTTAAAGGCCAGGGCCTGGTTGGTCTCCTTGGCTCCTGAGGGAGCTGGGGCTGAATTATTTTACTGTGGAGGTGTCCAGCTCACTTGGATGATCCTTAATAGCTTAGCCTCAAGCCAGGAGGGTGATGATGTCAGCATCATGCCGCAATCTCAGAAGGGCTGCTTATGTGAGTGATGAACCTGGTTCCTGAGCGCACATGGTGGATCACCCAGTGAGTGGCTTTCTATCAAAGAGATCAAGGGCAGCAGGGCCTGTACCTAACTCCATTTAACACTGGGGTGGGGAGTGGGGGTGTGAAGAGGGCACAAGTACTCAGAACTTAAAGAACACAGACAACACATGTGCATCCATGCACATTCTTCTCCTCCCTTAGAAGCATCTGGAAGGGTAGTGAGGTGCACATGTGGCTAAAGTGTTTTTCAGAGACCAAAAGATGTGGGGGATTGAAGGAGGACTTTCCAACAATCCGTATTTCCTGTTCACAGGTTGCCACCAGAATCACTTTCTCAGAAGGTCTGACATACAGTACTTCTGCACTGCATTAACCTCAAGTCTCATGCATCGGACCAATCTCAAACTCACACACTCCACTCCAAAAACATCACCCCTGTGGTGGCTTTGCAGCTACATAGATAGTAGAATAAGTGTATATTTTAGACAGGAATTGTACTAAATACGAGTTGCGCAAACCCCTCATTGGTTAACAGTGAATCAACACCCTGCCCACACGTTTTGATTTTAAAATTTGTATTGTACTGACTGGTTGCTGAAGTGGTGATTGTCATCACAGTGTGTGATGCATGGCATTTTCTGTATAAGTGGTGTAGAAGACTGGACTCTATTGTGATGTGAGATAGGTGAGGTCTAGCCCTTCATCCTTGTCTCCAGCAAGATAATGGAGGATGTCAATGCATTCTGTATGTCAAAATGGTGGAAAGTCTTCCAGGTCTAAAGAAATCCTGCCACTCTCCAGAGGGAAGCACACTTTATCAAACCCTGGTTCAAAACAAGGGTAATACAGTTTGACATGACCTTACTGGAAAAAAGAGAGCCACCAATCCCAGAGTTTGTTGATGACAACTAATAAAACAAGACTTATGGGTACTACATCTTGCTAATATGTACAGGGAGCCTGGAAACATAGCCAGAAAGTGACTACCAATCAACATTGGTGTTGTTCTACTGGCTGTTATCAACATACTCCATGATTGGTGGAGCTCCCCATTTCTGATGTCATGACTGGCTTATCCCTATTTTATTATGCCTTGCATGGACATTCCAGTAGAACTGTATGGGATCTCTGTAGTAACTGCCAAAAAAAAACAGCTCGTGTGTCCCCCCTCACCAGGAGGAGAAACATTGGTGTAGTGCTGCTGCACTTGAGAAAACTGCTGACCTATGAAATTTACTGGGTACAGTGGAGGGCTAATGAGGGTTCAGAAGCCAGGAGCCTTTGATGGGCCTCTTATTCTTTATGTTTCATTGGTAGGTTCCAGAGAGGAGATCTAACAATTAGGCCTCACAGATGTTGAGAGGGGCTTTCCACTCTTCCACTCCTACATTCTTCTGGTAAAAAACTATTCCTGTTATTATAAGTAAGCACCTCTGTGTCGTAGAGATTTCTCTATAGCAGCTAAGGGCATAGGACAGATGATTTCCACCAGTGGGTAGGCCTACTTCCAGGGCCACATCAAAAACTTGTGGGGGCTGCGCTTGTGATCAAGGTGAATAACTCTCGTAATAAAATTGCAGGAGTAGACATCATAGAAGGGCAATGGAGATAAAACTAATAAATAGTTCATAGTTCAGATTCAGAATAAGGTTGAAGACCTCTGGCAGTAGAACCACCAAGTTTTCAATCCACCATAAAGATCAATCCATAAACAAGATTTACTAACATGGATACTCTTGTCATACCTGCAAATCATTGTTCTGATAGCTATGTAATGTGACAAAAATATTGTTTGGTAACAATAAAGAAAATATATTTGTCTTTCCAACTATAAATGTCTGAGTCTGGTTATTTATTTTTTTCAGAATACCATTGCTATACGACTACTAAACCACTGAAATATAAACTCTGAGTCTTGATCCTAGGCTCACATGCAGTGACAGTATCGAGTATCTTGTGGCTAAAATCCAGTTTTATTGTAATGCGTTGTTTATAAGCACTGACACATTGTTCATTTCAGTCGGCAAGAGAAGAAGAGTTGGCTCAGTTATTTCTCCCTTTAAAAATGTGCAATGTTAGATAAATGGCATTTAAGACCTTAGATTTACTGAGTTTGTCATTTATTTGAGTTATCGCGTTCTGGAATCACTCTGGATGATACAGAGTGATTAACTCAGAAGAAATGGGAAAGACAGAATAACTTCCTGACTTCCAGCGGTTTCTCTGTAGGAATAAATCTGTATTCAAACCAGGAGAGCTTAAGCTACAGATACCCACAGAAACACATAAATAAACAAACAGACAGATCGAAAAAGACGGATCTGAATTAGTTATGGAAAGATTAAAAACGCAATACGGATATGCTATACGCCCTTTTTTCTCTGTCGAAAAATAAAATACTTGCTGGCATCATTCTAGAAGGAGCGGTTCTTCATTAACATAAGGGATGAATAGCAAAAATTAATCATTTATATTATTTACATAAAGTAGTCTGTGCATACTACTGTAAAAAATTGACTCGCAACTTAGAATCTAGCAACAAGAGATGCCATACAAGCCAGAGATCATCATTTAAAATTCAGTTCATCTCACTGCAAAGCCAAAGTATTCTGTAGAGTACAGAGCACAGCCCATTTTATTCCCCATTTAACTTCACAGTGCATACGATATGGCCCAATTAGTGGACAAGGAGAATACAAGCAACACAACAGAGGAGAACTAATTACAGAGCCCGCTTTGGATCTGTGCACAAAGTGCGAGTTCCTATAAAATAAACTAGCTCCATTGCTAAAAAATTACAGTAATGTGCGACAAAACACACAGAGCCTGCCAAGAGACAGGCCCCTCTGCCAGCATAGAGATCTCTAGTACAGAAAAATAAACTTAAGGGAGCACTGCTCTGTTGGCTGTAAAGGGAATTCTAGTATGAATTTACTGTACCCCATAAGTCATTTAACTCCTGGGTGCTCTGAGCATAAAATGAGCACTGCAGAGATTAATTAAAGAATGTCCTGAAAGGCCACTGGCTGGTTCAGTCAGTAAAGGAAATGGCCACAGAAGCAGGCTTAGTCTAAGAGTTCTGTTGTACAGACATTGCAGGTCTGGCCATTTTCCCTACAGGTATATATATCAAGGGACGACCCTCCCCACTTCCAAACCCCACATTTGTTCCATGTTTGTTCTGTTTTAATTTATTGTCTTTGATATACAAATGGCAGTTGACAACCTTGTCCAGGTGTGATTCTGTCCCCAGACTCCAAGCCAAAGATTAAAAGCATCAAATGCTAATCAACTTTACCATTAAATGCCAAACCATCACGCCAAATGGCAATTTACTTTACATGTTTTAAAGAACCCTGCTGTAAAATGCACACAGTATCTGTTGTATTGTCTGGCTGTTCGTGGCTGTTTAAAATAATGGTTAGCGAACAGGACTTGTAATGCAAAGGTTGCGGGTTTGATTCCTCCTAGCTGGGGCAATGCAGTTGGATCCCTGAGCAGGGTGCTTATCCTGCTTCTGTAAATGTCCTGCATTTGTGTAATACAAAAATATCTCATCTGTGCAAGACACTGTGGATAAGAGCATCTGTTAAAATGCCAAAATGTGTTTCAAATATGTGGAAATGTACTCTACAGAGTTACTGGTTGCTTATATTACAATGTACAAGGCATCCAGAGCCTACTCTGATCAGTACTCTGCGAGGAGTACACTCTGCCTTGATTAGTGCTTCTGTTGCAGCGTGAGGCCTGTAGGGTGTGAAACAGTCACTAGATCTCCAGAAACAGGGTTGGTTACCACTGCTCTAAACAAGGATTTGATAGCGAGCAACATAGAAAAGAGAATAACTCCATCTATGTCAGCTTTCCAGCAAATTTTAGGAGAATAAAGAAATACAATCTTAAGTCAAGTCATGGTTTTCTCCTGATTCCGTGATAATTTAAGGAATGGAATATATTCATGAATTATCATTTGCTATTAGAAAAGGGTGTGGCATTTTGCAGCAATCCACAGTACATTGTGTTATGCTGTAAAGTTAAATTACATTTCCTGTTAAAGTTTTATATTGTTTTTGTTTCCATAGAGGATGAGGTTTACAGCTCATAATGCAGTGGGGAGTTTTTTGCTCTGTCAGCAGGGGGCGCTGAAGGCAGAGCGGTTCTCTCCAGGAGTACCACCCACATGGGGCTTCTCTGTTATGAGAGTGCTTTAAACTCACACTTCAGCCTTGTCTAGGGGAGTTATGCTTATAATTCATTTTCATAGCCATCATCAAAATACATCTGGCAGATGTGAAGAGGCTTTTAAATCCTCACTGAACATGCCCATTGAACTTCTCTGGAATTTGGCTACCGGTATGCACTTTTTTGGTTTTGGTTTTTGGCTTTATTAGAATTGAGAAACACTTACAATAAAAGCTTTCATTGCAAGGGTATTTCAGTTTTGTTATTGGAGAAACATAAAATATTTAAAATGCAGTGGGTAAAATAAAAATGATAAAGCATGATAAAACTGAATTTGGCATCTTTGTGGATTCTGTTCATTGCACAGTTAACTCCGTTACCATCCATTATAGTAGTAGAAACAGGAGGGGTGGGAGAGAGAGAGAGAGAGAGAGAGAGAGAGAGAGAGGAGAGAGAGAAGAGAGGTGGGGGATGGGGCTCATTTCAAGTAATTCTGGGGGAAACTGCACGCACACTACTAGGCAAAAACACACATACACACAGGCACACACACACGCACACACACACAAACACACACACGGTGCAGTCCCGCACTCCTTTTCCAAATCAGAGAGAGGCTTATATGGCTTCCAGTCCCCTGCTGTGTTTCTCCAACTGCTGTCATCACTCAGTGTGGACGGGAGTGGAACACGACTATTCAAAGTCAAGGTCAAAAGGTCAAGCAGGCGCCAGCGTAGCTGAGCTCTGCAAACAATTTCTCGTTTCAGCGGTGTGGCCTGAGACGCTGGATACAGCTCGCGAGAAACAGGCCCGTTGGCCCGGGTGACTACCCAAACTCCCATGCCATATCCCCATTTCACCAAGTGATCTCACAAACTTCCATCAAACTCTGTCAAGATAATGCGCTCTCAGGTCTTGTGAACTCTCCAGCATGTTGGAGCATGGACATGCTCATCAAAGCCTGTAAGCTTATACATTATGTGTCAACCACATGGCACATTTTTGTGTTACTTTACAGGCAAGTTAAATAGGTATTTTTTAAAGACATCTAGTAAAAGGAGTGATTTACGTGCACAAAATGGATTCTGGGTTGTACTCAAAACAAAACTTTGCTAAAGGACTTAGTATCTCTTTGATAAATGACCCAGAGACAATAGTATCAGAAACAGCTTGCACAGCAAAATGTTTAGTGTAAAATAAATTATTTTTAGTCAAATAGATTGCACATTGCATCTTCTGGATTCAAACATACTAGTAACAGCATAAATCAGAACTGATTCAGTAAGTTGTTTTTTCTAAAAGGAACTCTGCCCTGTCTTTATTTATTATTGAAAATAAATACAATTGTAAAAAAAAAAAAAAAAAAAGAAAGCAAACACTCATATAGGGATAGAACAGTAATGTGTGTAATTGTTAATTACTTAATAGATATGTTCTTCTTGTAGGTTACTAACTTTCCATAACTGTTTTTTTCTAAAAACCTGAAAAACATGACAGCATTAAAATAATAATCCATGAATTCACAAGCCTTTACCTTAAATCTTTACCTTAAAAACTCAAGCAAATCTTATTATTACTACTTTACTTTACCCAGTCATAATGAGGAAAGAAAACCCATAATTCTACCCTGAGCAGAATTTGGTTAGCATGAAAACACTTTCCTTCCAACAAAAATAGTTTCCACAGTCATTGTTTAATTATATGGAAATAGTGTCACTGAATGTTCCTTCTATAGGGTAGATTGACGATGACAGGTGTGCACATCAGAGGTTTGGGGGTGGCAATATTCTGGGGCAGAGGTGGGGTGGGGGATGTGGGTGAGGGGGAGGTTGGTGGAGGCTGTTTATCTATTTCCTCATGTTACACTGGCCCATTCAGCTGATGTCTGTAAAGCAGCTTTTGGCTTTTGGCTGCTACGGTGACTCAGGTAGCAGATGTCAAGCTTTATTTACCCACAGGCCCCATTCTGGTGATGCCAGTTCAGGCTGGGTCATTCCACCCCTTCTCACCTTAGCCTAAATTAGGATTTATATTTTGTCAAACTTGACGTGTTCCTACAAGGAGTCTGGAGATCTTGTTTCATAACAGGATTATCTCAAATTTTGAAGGGTTTTGTTCACACTGCAGAGGCATTTTGGTTTTGTGGACAATGCCATTCCTTATTTTGGTGGCTTTTTAAAATCTGTTAACAGTGGTCCTCTGTATTACGAGTGGCACATATTTCATTGGTGAATATACATACAGCATTTGTCATATATTTAAGGAGCTCAGACAGTATCCCTGGTGTGAACACAACCAGATAACCTCATCTGTAATTTCTGTATGGAAGACTGATCAATATATTCATGTAGCTGATCACTAAGCACTAAGATTACTATTATTTAAACATGAGTTGGTTGTAATATATTATCTGATACTATGATTAGTGTGATGGTATATTATCTGATAATAAGATTTTCAGTGGTCTGGGAATTATCCCACTTTTCATTTAAGAGAGCTTATTGTTTCAGTACACTTTCCTATAACACTATATTGGCCCTGTCCAGACATTCTGTAGCTATAACTCTGACACCCTGAAATTCATTTCCAAAGCTCCAAATGAAAAATAAATATAATAAATTCAGCGCTATGAAGCACTAATAAGCTATGAGTGAAGTTTAAGGAATTTCAGGGAGCACCAACATCATATAGTCAGGAAACTTAAAGAGGCCAATTGCAGCTTCAGTAGGTAAAGCAGTACTCCACTACTGTGCATCGTTCTGGATAAGAGTGCAGTGCAATGAAATTAAAAGCAAATATTCAATATTTATATACAGGAACATTCCGATCATATATGCAGTGATCTACAATGTGCCCCCACATACAATAACAGTATACAGACAAGAGCTTAAACTTGTCAGATTTATTACTCTGTAATTTAAGTGACACTTCACACTCTTTTTAATGGAGTGATTTAAGCTGCAAGGTATTTTATTTAACAAAGTGTGGCTCTGTGTGCCAAGATCTTTTCTGTTGGAATGAATCGCAGCTGGGGTTCAATGAGGTGGGGGTGACTCAGGCGTAAGCTTTTCTCCATATGTTCGAAGATCGGGTTTGGGGGTGACATGCATCACTGACAATGCTCTGATCACTCTTCAGCCTGTGTTTCAAAGTACTTAAGTCTACACAGCATGAGACCGTAACATCTATTTGAGCCAAGGGTCGAAGGTCGCAATGCGTCTGACTTCCTTCAGTGTCACTGTAAACATCCTACAGACAATACAACCACCAAGCTCATTTACCCCTGTGGATTCTATTCTAAAGCACCCATACGTTTAACTGTAAACTCTGTACTTTTGAAAAAAGGACTTTACCTCTAAAAGTCGGTACTGTAGTTAATCTAGTACTTGCAACTCTTGCACTGCTGTTTTAATATTTGTAAGGAACGTTTTGGAAATGACAAAGAAAGTTGACTTCTGATTATGGGACCTGGTAAAATGATCTCACTGCATGAAGTACTGACAATTTTGTACATTCATTTTGTATGGTTAATAATTTATTTAGCTGTATTGTGTATTCTGATAATTATTTGTTCATTTAATGGTTGAACTGGTATCCCGGATAATATGTATTGAGCCTGAAAATCTTAATAAGGCACTTTTAAAATGTAAGCTCATTTGAACACCAGCGAGTCGCACATCCAAAATAGAGGCTGCCAGGACTCACCCCCCCCCCTCCCCCCCCAACCCCAGCTCCCACGCCACCCCCTGCTGAGCCCACTGCAGTTCAAAATTGACAGCACATAATAAAACTGTGCTGAGTAAGCATAATCTGCATGACTGGTTTTTGAACTTTAATTATACGAATAAGCTGGCAGGTGGCGTGAATTCCCGTTCGGTTGTCAGAGAGTGGAGAGCGGCTCAAGCTAACGAGCTCATTAGCCGACGGCTTTTTCTGAACCGTACGCCGCGGCTCTGCTGGGGGTACCCATGTGACAGCGTGGCCTTTGAATTCCTGCCCCTGTTCAGCCCAGAAGACCCCCGTAGTCTGTTCTTCAGTCTGGATTTCATCACTTCCCAGCCTATCATACAGGACAAAAAAAAATATTATGCAATAACAAACAGCTCATTATCTAACAAAAGCATATTAAGAGTTATTCATCTGTTCAAGTGCTTTTAAGTCAACTTCATGTCCATGACCAACAATATAAGTCATTGACACCTAACTGAGTCTTTTATTTCCACTAAAGCGTGCCAACCCAAGCACCCTTTAATCGTAAAAAACTGTGATGTATTGTCATAGGGATGCTAATCACGGCAGCAATAACCAAAATTTTATGAAGACCAGAGTATTGCAAACAAAACCAGAAGCAGGCCTCCCTTTTCCTTCCATACAAAGAGGGTTAAAAAGCCTCCATACTTTGATGTACAGCACATTAAGGTGGATAGCTGATTTTAGCCCAGTGCCAACAAGGACGGTCCTTCACACTGAGCCAGACTTCATTGCTGCCCAACAAAAAGCCACCCTGTGGATTTCGCATTTCTCCCAAACTCAGGAAAACATGCATTTCCTAATTGGTTCTGACAGCAGTTCAACCAGAAAATTCTCAATTAAAAAAAGGACGGGGAAGAATGGAAAGTTTACTGACCTACACAAGGAAGACAAGCTGCGTTTTATGTTCATGCACAGCCCTAATGAAAACCCACTGTGCACATTTCATGGTTAGAGACTACCTACCGTTTGTGCAGCTTTCTGTAAAGAGATATTACATTTTTTCCCTACTCTAATCAGCTGCATAGTTTTTTGTTGGTCCGCAGAATCACATTTCTACATCCTAAGACATTTCTCCTTATCAAATATGGATTCAGACACTGACACTGCATACCACATTGGCAGCAGTATGCAGAGATGTAGAGATAACACAGTGAGCAGCACAGCTGTAATGACATGACATTAACATCCTTTGGCTAATTACCACTTAATGAGATTAGATCAAATAAAGTGCCTTTTCAACCACAATTTATCTTGCCCCCAAAACCAGAGGAACTTCTGTGGTTTCAAGATCATAAGGGGAAAATATCTACAGGTTTACCAACACCTATGTCTGGCACACTTGATAGTTTTGATTACCCAGCTGCTGGTTAATTCTCACCACACATCTCATCTGTTTGCTGTGGAAGCTGCAGGTGGGGACGTGGTGCACTCTCGGTGAGGAGATGCTAACCTTCCTAGGAGAGTTGTCGTCACGGTGATCTGTATTGTGTGATGATTAATGAGATGTATAACCCATTTAATCAGATTGCGTAAACCTTTGGTAATTTGAAACATTTGGTATATAGCCCAGAGAACTGAAAAACATAAACATAATTATCCCTAAAAGCAAAGTATGCAGTCACTGTGGGGCTGGTTGTGGACATGCTTATAAAGTCCACCAGTCCAGGTTACCTTTACTGAGGGCCCCACCCTGTGTGGCCAACTTTGTGGACTCCAGTGGAACCCTCATGGGGAATGAAACATTGTATTACCAAATTACTTGTGGGGGTGAGAAGGTTTGTGCAATCCAAAGTTGGTAAAATTATCAACACTTGCAAAATATGATATTGGAACTGATCATATTGTTTTGATATGGACATCCAAATCCATTGACTGGTTCCTGCAAGGCAATGATTGGATCTACGGTAGCCCTGCTCATTGTGGAAGTAGTTGCTAGGCTTTACTGGTGTAGAGCAAGACAGTCCTGGGAGCACCTCAGGGTTAACAAGTTCTTGATAGCCTCTAACCTCCAAGTCATCTTCTCAGACCCTGTCAGGCAGAGAAGTTTCATGAGATAATGTGACTGTCAGTTCCACTGACTTAAGACCCAAGACAGACTGCTAATTGTCTTAGTTTCAGATGTTTAAAAATGAATGAGCTACACAGCAAAATGAGGTGAAACAAACAGGGAAATCATCTAAGAAAAAGGGAAAGTTGTCATAATGCTCAATTCCCATCCTTGTTACTGAGCATTAATGACTAAAAGAAGATTAATCCTGTGGGTTGGTGTGACCTGGGAGAGAAAGAATGCCTGTGCATCTGTGTGTGGGAATCATCATCCTCCCATAGTGATTCATAACAGCACATTTACTGATTAACTGTCATTTTCAAAACCAAAAACCTTCCTTGATACTGTCCAGAAAACATACCTGTCTCAGTGGTGTCTTTGTCATCACTGTGCATTGTGGACATCATTATTTCAGTATTTCAGACGTACAAAGCTAAATGACACCAGCGATTGATCACCAAGATTTTGATGACCATAGAATGATGTATGCATTCTCCATTGTGACCTGCACACCACATTATAAGCAGTGCCCTTTTTTTCTTTTTCTTTTTTTAGTGATTTGGATTGTATTCATTCATTTTGATTGTTGGGCGAAGACAGGCATGATAACGCACTTTCAATCCAGAGGAACAACTTTATTTAAAGACATTATCAGTCTGTCATCAGTCTGACAGGGTTAATGGTGGAAACAAATAACTCCATTTCATTCCAAAAAATGAAGTCTGAAGTCAGATGAAATTACAGCACCGAGCCAAGCTTTGCTAATCTGCCAAAGAACGCTGTGATGACTCGTTCCAAACGGAACATGAAAGTCATTTATCGTCAGGACCAAACAATAAAATACCTAATTTACTGGAATGGGCTGTTGCTAAGCTATTAATTTGTAGTAAATTAAGGTTTATTCACTGCACAAGTGCCAAGTGCTCCCAGTGGCTTACATTAGTTCGGTCTTGTTTTACTGTGGAAAAAGATAAACTGATATTTCAGGATTGTTTTTGGATCACCAAACCCTTTCATTCCCACCCCTCCTCCGTACTAAAATTTGGCATCTCAATGAAGAGGTGGTTAATGTGAAGTCTAATGCACATGCTCTAAAATTAATTTTGGTTCTAAAATGATGCAGATCATTTTTAACATCTCTTTATTCTAATTGGTTGGGGGGGGGGGGGGGGGCGGGGTTGATATTGCGCTGTTGCAAATTTGATTCATGTCAATAGAAAAAGAGAACACAAAATTGCACAGCACACCTGGGGATGCAACACGAACTTTCCCATTTTCCTACAAGACAGCTTCATCGGCCCTAAGGATCGAATTTGTATTGTATTACTTTTATACAGATCAGCGGGATGCTGTTTCACTCTTTGCTCGTTTGTCTTGGATGGACTCTGCTGGAAGGGAACTACAACTTCATGAAACCGAGTAAAATTCTCAACGTTCTCAACACACAAATCTGTGATTGTTGGATTTCACGCACAGATGATTTGGAGATATTTTAAATTTCATTAGGAGTCCTGATAACACATATTCTGTCATTGCCATGTAATATATTCCTTTTTAAAAATTAAACAATGCATTGGCTTAACAAGTTAAAGATTTATGATAGCATGCCTGTTCCTTTATGTTAAATGATACCCTGGTACAGGTTTATAGTTCTCTGTTTTAAATTAGAAGCACAGCAAGGAAAGTATTAAATGGAAAGCAGAATGATGTAGTAGTGTTTCATTCTGGGGGATATTTTAGCTGGCACAATGTTGCCCTATAAAATGAATATAACCTCTGTGCTCTCAAACCTCTGTGTCCTTTATTGGTATGACCTAATAATATACCATATTGCTAAAGCATGGCTACAAATGGGAATTATTTGATACATTAGCAACTCTCTCTCTCTCTCTCTCTCTATTTCTCCACAGAGAGGTGAGCCATTTCAGACTTTTCACAGAACAATTCACATCAGGATATAGTTTTAACAACTGTTTGAGATTATGTGTAAAATTATACTGTAACCACTCCTATGTTTCATTTCAAAGCATAAGGTTCCCATATGAAAACATAATAGGACATCTCTGGTAAATAACTGACAGATAGAATATGGTTGGAATTTATAACTTGTAATATTTTTAAATCAGATATAAATCAACAAATGGTTTGTTAGTCTAATAAACTGATAAAATGAAAATCCATATTGTTCCAACAAAAACTTTCCCAGCTTGCATTCATTTGTGAAACACAAACATTCTGTGTGAACTGCACTAATTTTAGTGCATTCTATGCTCATTAAGAAAAATGTCCTCCGGGGTGGGAAAACATCCAGAGTGCTATCTTTTCCCAAAAAAGCACAAATCCAGACTTGGAACCTCTCTACCCTGACTCAGGGGTACCCTGGGAAATTCATTTTGAGGATATGTTGCCATTCTCTCTCTATGAAGTGTGATTTCAACTTTGAAGGAAAAAAGGTGTAGTGATTGACTCCATAGATAGACAAAGCGGGTCTGGAATAACACTCATGCTTCTTTATGGAGCAACGTAGCAAGTCATCAGACCAGAACAAGCTACCAAACAGCAGAGAATGGCCAAAAATCATTCACTGGGATGAACAAGGGCTCACAGTTACCCCACACAAACACACACATTATGGGTGATATTACAGTGACCGCACAATAGTAGTTAAACGACATCTTACAGAACACATAGCCTTTCAGTGGTTAGCAAGCGAACTCTTTTAGCTAGCCACCCCTACACTATTCCCCCCCTCTGAAGAACTTGAATGACCTTGTGGCATTAGTTACCGAAAGCGGCCCTCACTTTTTCAAAGTCCGCAAGCCAAGACGACTCACCACATAGGCGCTTGCCTCGGTGGGGAAGTTGCACACTGGGGTCCTCAGCAGGAGGCAAGAGCAGTGAAGCAGGGGCTGGCTCAGGCACAGGAACAAGGCTCAGGTCAGACCTCGGCACAGGTTCTGGAGCAGGCGCAGAGTCAGGAACAGGCCACTGGAGACATTGACAATGACCCCCCCCCCCCCCCCCCCCCCCGCCCCCCCACCACGGTGCAGACTGGTGCAAGCAGTCATCCATGCAGGCGAGAGAGAAGGAGTCTTTTTTAGTGACCACATTCAGCCACCAGTAATCCATGCAAAACCTCTGGGAACTGTCTGTCATCTGCAAAATCGATGATAGGGAGCCCCAGGGATCTCAGGGGGGCAGATAACCCTGGCTGCTGCCATCTCCTGAATCTTTGCCCCATCTGCTTGCTGTGTCAGGGGAAGCCATCAAGGGCACTGCCTGATGTGCCTGAACTGATTTTGTGCTGGGTGAATTGGGTTTGTGTGCACTTTCTGTCCCTACCTGCTGACAGATAGCAGAACTCAGCCAACAGAGTGCATAGCTGGTTGCACTCCCCCAGACTGTGTCCCTCATTGCTGCACTGCACAAGGTCTTCCACCACAGCCTGCACCTCCTTGGAGTTGCCTCTTGTGCTGGTGCGATGGGTTGCATTGACGTGGCTACTGGGGGCAAGTTTGGGCAGGTTGGGGCAGGCACCAGCCCTTTAGGAGGGTGAGATGCTTAGCTGTGTTGATGGTCACCCCAGCATTAATTAGGGCATCTAGGCCCAGGATGTAGGAGTTGGCAATGTCTGCTTGACAGAACTCCTGCTTGATAGTGACCAAACCTAGACGTAAGGGTAGCCAACAGTGACCATGCATGCTGTCTGCCCAGTCACTGTGTGTGCTAACAGTCCCATCTGAATCATAAGTGGTGGAGGAGCCCATGTCAGTGAGAGCAGTCACCTCATAATGTCTGGTCATCTTTCCTGAAGTCTTGTGAGTTCTTCACTGATGTGAAGACCCACTTCTGACACCAGTGTAGTGACTGACTCCATAGAGAGACCAGGCAAATCTGGGATAATACTCATACTTCTTTATTGATCAACAGAGCAAGTCATCAGATCAGAACAAGTTGCCAAAGAGCAGAGAATATCTAAAGGTCCTTCTCTGGGCTGAACAGAGCCCACGGTTACCCTCCGCACAAGCACACACACTAGTAATAGAGTGAATAACGAATGAGCAAAGTTGGGGATTTAAATCCTATGAAAGACAGTTAAACTTGTTCCTTTTGAACTTGCTATTCGACAGTGAAAATCTATCCCAAAATGTGAGCCACTTTAAATAAGGCCGGTTAAACAAATCTAGTATTTACAAGTGTGTAAGATATTTACCTGCCATTTATGCTTTGGCAGAAAACAGCTGTTATGCCCTTTTCAGAGTTACATGCTTTCAATGCCCACTGGTAATATTAATAATTTACTGTTTATTTACTTCCCAGTCTTTTTTTAAAGTAAGACGGTGAATTAAATTACATCCATGTGTACATTGCATGGCTTTTCACAACGCTCTATAGTGGAGAAAGTTCAGTAAGTCTTTGTTGCGCCCCAAATGTAATTTTGTATTGCAGATGTACCTGATACCCAAAGTGACTCAAAGAAGACCAATCGAAACTTGCTTCTAAACTGTAGCTCCACCCCCTCTTTAGTAATATTAAAAACCCTCCCCAAACCTCTGCTTCTTCAGCAGCGCCTTGGAAAGAAAAACGAGACACAAAATCTAGATGTAGCTGCAGAACGTAGGTAGCTACAATTATTAAATAACTTTTAAAAAATATTTTTAATCCACTGGCTTCTCGCAATGAACCACTTCAGATGCGTGGTGATATGGGCGGTTGCATTACCTGTTTGCATGGCATCGATTCATGGAATATACAATTTCGGCCAGTCAGAAACATTTTACAAGAAGAGAAACTGCAAACCCATTCCTGAGACCCTTCTACTATGTCACGATATAGAATATACGGAGATGAGACTTCCAAACCTTCTTGGGCACGAGACGATGAATGAGGTTCTACAGCAAGCATCATCGTGGATTCCTCTGGTCCAGAAACAGTGTCATCCGGACACGAGGAAGTTCTTATGCTCACTCTTTGCTCCGGTGTGTTTGGACGATTTGGACGAACCTATTCAGCCGTGCCGGTCCCTCTGCGAGAGCGTGAAAGAAGGCTGCGCTCCCGTGATGTCCGCTTTTGGCTTCCCATGGCCGGATATGTTGCAATGTGACCGCTTTCCACCAGATAATGATCTGTGTATACCTCCCGTCGGCATTGATAATTTGGTGCCCGCCACCAAGGAAGGTAAAGTAGCCTGTCAGGAACTATGGAACGTGGAAATGCACAAATCTCGCATCATCACATTTCATTTGTCCCGTAACAATGCTATTGGACAAAATATAAATACATTTGGATCTATGGTATGGTTTTTGCAGTAAAATTAAAATATTCGTTGTTAATTAAACTGTAGCAGTAGGAGTCCAAACCTTGATATGTGGCTGTCTCTACCTAGATTAAATCTAACACAGGATATTTTGCTATATGGAGAATCTCCCGTGATAGCCTATTGCAGGGTCTTAAATGCGTGAGTGTCACTAGTGCACCCGGTCGCTACTCTAGCAATTGGGAGATTTCATGTTCAGTCGCTGGGAAATATCGAACATACGGTATATTCCTCTTTACCGTAACTGAAGGTTGATCTATGTGATGACTTGTGTGCATTTTAGAATTTCACACATTTGGATTGCGTTTATTAACATAAAATGGCAAGCTTCACAAAATTGATTGGTTAAAGCTCTGCCTTTCTCCGTTGTTTGACAAGAGCTATCGATGCAAAGGCTTTTGGGGGGTTCCTTGTGATATATAGCCTATATTATTTGGGCTATTTAAAATGTGTTTATAGTATGGATAACATACGCATTTCATGTTAAAAAAACAGCGCTGCCAATGGTAATGAAACAAACTTTATTCGGGGCATATGGTACATACGCCATGTTGCTCTTCAGCAGAAGTTCCAACATAATTGCGAATTAGTCAAACTGGGTTTATGCAGGCCTGTTGTCTTAAGATTTAGTAAATAGCCTAATATGTCTCCCTTCATTCATTCAACCATGATCCATGAATATAGTTTATTCATAACATATTTGCGTATTTACGTCTGCTTCAGTTCCAAAGGTGTGTGATCCTTGCAAAGAAAAGGAAGAAAACGAGAACGAAATTGTTGACAGCCTTTGTAAGAATGATTTTGGTAAGTTACCATTTATCTATTTTTTGTCAGTTATAACTGTTTGAAGAACACAATTGTTCTATGCCCATTTGACGTATTTCCCAGTGCAATTTACTTTATTAATGTGTTCCGCTTAACAATGCACTACAGAGGTATAAACTTTATAAATAGCCCACAGTAAGAACTATATGTGCTAATATACTGGGGACAGTTTCCACATGGGGAGGTATTTCGGTATTTTTGGTGTCGATGTTTTCCCTTTTCCCACGACCATTAAGTTCAGTAGCCTTCCCTTTTAGGTAAGCTATTTGTGGGCGACTTATGTACCAGGTTCTTAAATCAATGCCATTGCATGGCTCTATGTGGTTTTCTGCTTCACAGCACTCAAGATCAAAGTGAAGGAAATCGCGTACATGAATGGAGACACCAAAATCGTACCTGAAACAAAAAGCAAGACCATCTACAAACTGAACGGGGTAACTGAGCGGGATCTTAGAAAGACTGTTCTGTGGCTGAAAAATGGCCTGCAGTGCACATGCGACGAGATCAATGACATTAACGCCGCCTATCTAGTGATGGGACAGAAGGTAGACGGGAACCTGGTCATCACCTCCCTAAAGCGGTGGCAGCGCGGCCAGCGCGAGTTCAAGAGAATCTCCCGCAGCATCCGAAAACTTCAGTGCTGATCATGCCCCGTTCACACTGCACTGTCAAGGGCGTTCAGCACCTTTAGAGCTGTCGGTGGGTTTCGCGACACAGTTTCGCCACGGACCACTAACCGTTTACGCGTAAATAATGCATACTGACAATGAACTCCGCATTTAACAACCTATAAGACTTACCTTTGCCGATGGAGTGGCATGCTATTTTCAATAATAGAGCATTATTTTGAGCTAAAAAATCTGAATAAAAAACGTGAGAATTAGCTGGCTATATTCTCAACATATGCATCTTTTAATTTAGCTTTCGTATGCTTGGGAATCTGTTCAAAGCATGTTTTTAATAATACCTAAAATGTTTTTAAATCCTGGCCTACATTGACTGAATCTAGCTATTATGTAACACGGATGTGAATGCATGTGCTTTTTACATCGACATTTCTGTGTTGATAATATTTTGCGCTTCTTTTTGTTTTTCAGCACATGTACTGCACTGTTTTTTAAAATCTTATTTTACTTTTATTCTGTTTTTAAAAACGCGTTTTTTATAACATAGGGCTTCAAGTTAGTTTGAATAGCACTGGTGTATTCCGGTGATGAAAATGTGTTTGGAGTCGTAGTCGTTAAATAGCCTACTTGTGCATTGTCCTTATAAATGAGAAACATTCATAGACAATACACTAGGTACATGTAGATTTAACCACTGAGTGCCGCTATGTTTTCTTCCCGGCTGATTGTGCATTTTAAAAATGGCTCTTTACCAAAAATTTTATCTTGAATGTTGTAAAATACCACTTAAGAGTTAAGTAGCATTTGCATATATAAACATTGTATAAAGATGTATGTACATAGAGGGATACTGATTATTGTAACGCATTAAAGTGTAAAAAGTTCAGTTTATTTTTGAATGAACAACCTGTTTGGTTCCTATGTTTCTTACACACGCTTTTCCATCCTGCACTCAAACAGTGTTGTAACTGTTATTTCTATGTGCAATTAGCCTGACGTGGCCTTCTGCGATACTAACCAAGAGATTTCGACTTATTACGCATATATGTAATTTGCTTAAACATTAAACTACACAAAATAGACTCCTTTGTATTGTATGACTTTGTGCTGGAACCACCAGACAACTAACATGAAAAATTTATGAAAATTATGTAATTGCACAATTCTAACATATTAGTATGTTTTCTATGATTTATATTTTTAGAAAAAAAATGAAGAAGCAAATATTCACACAGTTAATACAGAAACATGGGTGTGTATCATTCAATAAACGGGGTCCTAATAAAAAATGTATAGCGGCACTTATTTAATTCAAGGACACGAGTGGAAGGACAGGTGCAAAATGAATGAGTATTTTTTCCCCCAATGTGCAGCGCCCTCTTGAGGAAATACCTAAGTCGGACTGTGGCAAGCGGGTGTTTTTTTTTTTGTTTTGTTCGTATTTTGTTTCAAATTTACACCCAGTTTGGGCATTCATTTGCACCATACACATAGGCTTTTTTTTGGGGGGGGGGGGGGAGGTAATGGGCATTTATCTGTAGCCCTGAGCATTTAACCACTTTGCTATGTGATGTTATGTAGAGGCCACTAAAGTGGACAGCTACATTGCAAATACCATAATGAATCAATTTTGCCTATCTTATATACTGAATAGCCTTTAGCCCCCAGTGGCCAAAATATCAGAAAATATGTTGTCAGAGACAGTAATTATTGAGTTGGATTTAACGTACAAGATGCTAGACACTCATCTAGTCACATGAGTACAGAACATCAGTTAGGCTCAGGAACACAATTGTAATATCACCTAGGTACAGAAAGGCCACTGGGCACAATAGGGTTACAGTTTGGTTTATGTCTGAAGGAAAGAATATATTGCAGCCACTCATTATTGTGTGATCGCAGTAACTCAATTTGTCAATAAGATTTCAAGTAAGTCATTGTATGGTGTATCATGTGAACGCCAGAGATGGTGGCACTACAACTCAATGGCCTTTGACCTTTGTGATACTGGGCCCAACTCCTATCCATGGAATGCCTTCTGTCTGGTCACTGAATACGCACTCGAAAAAGAAATGTTCATGAGAAAGAGAAATAAGCAAGGATATCCTTATGTACAAAACATTTTTTTTTATTTTTCTATGATCAAATCTGCAAAACACCTAGAAAAATATACAACGTTTAACTTTTTCCACAACATTGAACTTCGGGAGGTGGGGGGGAGAGGGAACGAAAATTAAAAAAGAACATTCACTTTTTTTGTTTTCCTTTTTTTTTTTTCCTGGTACGGATAAAAAGCAACATTCTGGCTCAGACATCGCCGCAGTAACCGGAGTCGTTGGAGAGCTGGGAGTTGGAGCTCCGGTTGGAGGAGGAGTTCCAGATGTCCAGGTTCATGTGGGGTCCGAAGGGGTTGAAGCTGGAGAAGCTTCCGGGCCGGCACACCCCCAGGGGCTCGGGGCTGTAGGGCGACTGCGGGGACGGGGGGAGGGAGCGCTCGCGCTGGAAGTGGTTCTGGTACGGCTCGCTCTGCGGGGTCCAGATGGAGCCGAAAAGGCCCGACATGGGGGACAGGCTCCGGGTCCCGGAGAAGAACCCCTGGAGTGGAAGACAGAGGGTCAAGCCCAGCCAAAATAACAACTGCTCCAGAAAGGGAAACCTCTTGTGTGGTGATTAGGCTAGCACATCAAGTATGACTAATGTAGAATATATATTAAAAGAGTATGTAATAAATGCGTTTACAAATGCATACACAAAATACATTTTCAAGCCATAAAGTAAAGTTTCTAGTGCGCTACACTATTCTTTATGATAAGTGGTGTTCCCTCCTTGTCTTGGAAGTTCAGCCAACAGCTTATCGGCACCTAAAACAGGTGATTCGTGCTTCCAACCAATCGATACCTCAAAATTCAGAAATGAAGGGTTTCCCGTCCTGGGTCCCAGAGAGCTGCACTGTCTCTACTAGTTTTTGCTTTCACCTTGAAATCAACAACCAGTTCAGACCCGAGAAGCCAAGTCAGCTCAGGTAACTGCATAAATGAACTGCTTTATAACTGATCAGTTAAGTGAAGAGTAACCACAGAATCCACCACGCCCCGTGACCCTCCGGGACCAGGTCGGGGGAGCCATGCGGCACCAGGCCTGACGGGTCCCCGGCTCACCTTGGCGCCCACGCAGCCGGTTACGTCCCAGGCGGTGGGTACCTCCGGGGCGCTGTCCTCCCCCCAGCTGCTCTGAGTGCTGTACGTCACATTTTGGTTTTCTTTGCGTGAAAGGCTGTTGTGGAAATTTGAGCTCCCTGTGCAAAACCACAGGACAAAAAAAAACATTTTACACGCCTGTTTTCAAGGGCATGCCAATAAAACACAGAAACGTCTTTTAAAAATGCATTAATAAAGTTTAACTGCGGACTCCTACCTCCTGGCACACTCTGCTCAGAGTATGGGTAGGAGCTGGTACAGTGGTTGCTGGCACTGCTCCAAGGAAAGCTTCATGAGAGTAAAGACAAATGAATAAAAAAATGATAGACAAATTAGCAGCACTGGAAAATTTGACTATACTAATTGTAATACTAACAGTAATAGCAGTACTAATAATACTAGTAGCAGTCGTTATGTTGTAAAGCACATGTACATCCATACATAGTAACCGTAGCACTACTTTATAACTGGACCAGAGAATGTTTGCGTCCCTTAGATTTTTGCGTGACAAGAAACACGCAAGCAACAAAGTCTCTCTCTTAGAATTAGTACAGCAGTGTAGAGCTATATGTAAACCAGCAGTACTACCATCAGCCGGAACAAAAGTTTGGGGCGTTTGTGGCAGAGGGGACTGCTTGAGAAGACGTACCCATTGTAGGAGCTGGAAGAGGGCCCCTGAGGTGCAAATGGGAGTGGCTCAGTTGTGTTGTACCTGAACTCATTCGTCAGAGGGACAGAGGGGGCTGACCACGCCTCTTCTGGCAAATATGTGCAGGTAATATCTAAACAGAAATACACGAGGGCACAAAAATATAACAATACGTTAACTTGCAAGGCATTTCACAGATTCCTTCTTGGCCAGGTCAGTGTTTGTAAATGAGAATTTGCTCTCAATCACTTTTATCTGGTTAAATAAAGGTTAAATAAAATAAAATAAATTCTACTTTTTCCAATTCGTCATTCAAGTGAATTAAATACAAAAACCAAAAGGCGAGGAAAAAACAAATAAGATTATATGAATAAACATGAAATAGCAAGACAGTAGATACCACACAAGAAACGTATCACAATGTCACACCTTATAAACAAGCCATTGAACAACATGAGATTAGAATGCTATACAACAGGCATAAAATAATATAAAACAGACCACAGAAAATATGGGGCCACATACCCATGTTGCGCTCGACCCCTGCTGCCACGGCAGCGAAACTGGGAGTGAAGCTGGGGGTCGGGGCGGGGTCAGGGGTACCTGGGTCTTTCCTGTACAGCGTATGGGTACTGGCAGGGGAAATAAAAATTACATTACATCACATCACAGCATTAATTATCAACTGTTCATATCCACAGTGACTAACACAGTAGACTACATGCACTTTCTTATTTTTACACAAATCCACTTATATAGCTGGATATTTACTGAAACAACACAAGTTAAGTACCTTGCTCAAGCATACAAAACAGCAGTCCCTCAACACTGCCACCTAATTAGTTTATCAATAGGTTTATGAAGCCCAAGTACCAATCAAAAAGTTTTGTCGCATGCATAAGTACAAATTTAGATAACTGTTAAGGTTAGGGCCTACATGTCCTAACATCCCAATACGCTTCCTCAAAGAGGAATGTTGAAACAATATAAGTGATATCTTATATATCTTATATCTTATCTTATCAGTATAAAGTTGTGCAGGTCAGCTGTAGGCCCAGGTATATACATAGGCTTATATGATAGTACTCAATTACTACCAAATTCAAGTAATTATCCGGGTGATAATTAAGTATTCAAATCACACCTAAGAACCTAATGACACACTCACACACACGCCTGCACACGTGCACATGCTCACACTCACGCTCACACACACACACACACACACACACACACACACACAGCTACCATAAGACATCCAAACAGTGTAGTCTCTGTTGTGCATGTATTGCTGTGGTTACCTCTGGGCCTTATAACTGGAGTTCATGGTCTGATAGCAGTCTCTCTCAGCCGGATGAACACTGTACTGAATGGTGTCCCCTGTGCAAAGGAAAAAAAGGTAACAGTTAAAACATGGATGTGCATCATGCTATACATCCATTTTTACCAGAAGGGGGTGACAGAGGGATGTTACAATTAGTCTGACAATAGTAGGACTGTGTACAGTAACAGCGGGTCTTACTGGGCCTGGCTGGGCCAGTGCAGTAGGGTGTGGTTATGGTATAGAATAGGGAGAGTAGAGCTGTATATAGTAACAGTGGGTCTTAATGGGCCTGGCTGGGTCAGTACAGTATGGTCTGGTTGTGGTATAGAATAGGGAGAGTAGAGCTGTATATAGTAACGATGGGCCTTACTGGGCCTGGCTGGGCCAGTACAGTAGGGTCTGGCTCCAGTGCTGGGGTCCTTCTCGCCCTCCAGGCTGCTGGCACTGCTCCAGCTGCCCCAGCTGCCCCGGCTGGCCCGGACGCTGCACGAGGAACTGCCCGAATCCGAGCCCGACTCCCACTGAGGCCTCCGCTCCATCCCCTTCCTCCGGGGCCTGGACGGGCACACACCTGAGGAGGGGGCGGGACAGGGGGACACTCTGGGGTCAGGGCGTGTGAGCAGCTGATTTCTGTTTCAAAGTCTAACGGCACTAACCAGAGTTTATCCATACGTGACTGCGCAGCAAATCAAAAGGGTCTTCCCATGATTGACAACCTTCCAAGCCAATAAGAGCAGTGTAAAGGTTGATCGGTGTGTTGAGACTGTGATAAGTGTGAATAATGACCCACCGTTCTGCAGCTGTTTGACGGGGATGTCCACGTTCATCACACACTTGGGCGATTCCGGTTTTCCGTTGCAGCAGCGATTCCGGTTCCTGGTGGCGTTCCGGCTCTCCCTCCACTCCTGCTCGCGGTTCCTTTCCGGAAGCATGGTCGCGTCGCGCTCGGAGACTCTGCGACAGTGCAGGAGAAACACGTTTTCATTCCGTCCACACAGGCGAAAAATAATGAAAATAATGGACCACTGCGGTACTCTAACCTTAAAACACAATGAAACAAAGACCTGCGCAGGGTAAAGCACGTTATTTCGGTTTATAACACCCCAAGAAAACGTCACAGGAGTAAAATGGATTCCTTCGACGAATTGATAAACACTTAAAACGAATTGCTGGTAAACATATTCTCAAAAAAAGTACTTATGACTTTGTAAAATGTTTCCTGTAGTCATCACTGTGCATGCAAAGACCTACCCAGGCATGTGCTCTCCAGACCTCCTCGGCCCCTTGCCTGCAGACTTCTTGCCCTTGTGGCCGCTGACCAAGACCCCCTGCTCCACGGTCTCAGTCAGTCTCTGAATGTCACAGTCCTCTTTTAACTGAGCAGAAAAAAACATCTTTTAAATTACACCTATTTAACCAAATCAGTTATGAATAATGCTTTTCAGACAAGCTAGTTCAATTGTGCACAAACAAAATTATTTAATGATATACAAAAGAAGATATTGAGCATGCTCAATACATAATTAGACATATAACAAAATATAATAATAATATATATATTAATAGAATAACTAATATACAATGCCATGATAGTTTAGCAATCTGAAATGGGACTTAATTTATTTGAGGGCACTCCTGATTCTCACAGTAATAAATGAATGAGTTAGGAGTCCTCAGACTTTTTGCTTTCACAATAACAAGTGACTGTAACGTCTCTGACCTCTGTAACCAAGGCTACGGCGTTGTCCCTTTTCTCAAGGCGCTTAACGTCGCTGAAGAGCGGTGGTGCTTTGTCAGGCCCACAGCCCGTCGCCGCGACGACATCGTCCGGGAGACCGGGGTGCGTTTCCATGGGAAACATAACCGGGGCCAGCGGCCTGTCCTCCGTTTGGGGGTAGTGCGGTTTGGCGTGCGCCGGGGCGGGCGGTTGCGCCTCGAGATCGGCCCGGCGGTCGTCGGCGCCGGCGCAGGCGTCGAACTCCGGCTCGGCGGCCTGGTCGGGGGCCGGCTCCTCCCTCTCCTCGCTGGCCGCGGCGGCGGGGGACGCGGCGCTGGCTTTGGGCTTGCTGTAGTAGAGCGACACCTTGTGCTTCTTCTGAGCCTGGCCGGCGGCGCCCGGGCTCTTCTTGGACGAGGGCTGATTTCGGGAGGGGAGGCTGGCCACCGCGAGGGAGCCCTTGCCCTTGCCTTTGTCCGAGCTGTTGCACGAGTCCACAAACGTCTTGCAGCTGCCTTTTGCTTTACTGGAAAGGAACAAGCCACAACTTATCGAGCTGACATCTTAAGTGATTTATCTGCGTGCAGTTAACACTCCTAAAGCAGAAATCTGAGCCGTAAGACTACAAGCCAAGCTTCTTCAATCTCACTTCTGCAATAATGTCCAACTATCTCTTCAGCTGGAAATATTGGTGCCACTTAACTATTTCAAAATACTTGTCAAGGACTTATTCCTAGATGCGTGTACCTATGTGTCATACGCAGCTACCATTTTATGTGTGCTATTGAGTTGACAGCTTAAGTGTCTGAGTACATTTAGTAAAAAAAGAAAGTTGAGTCATAAGCCTACAAGCCAAGTTTCTTCAACAGGGGCAGGATTTCTTCTTAAAAATGGTGCATATGGGCCACACGTCTTACATGCACTATTTATCAAACAATATTTGAATAAGATTATGCGTATATATTTGTGTGTTATACATGTGTGTAAATGAAGAAGATGCCCTTATAAAATATGCACAGCTACAGTGTTATTATTTTCATTTTTTAATTATGTCTCCACTCTCCAGTGGGACATATATCCACTGTGTGGATGGTGGACTTGGACATAGTAACATTCATCAGAATAACACCTCTGTTTCTTATCAGTAATCAAAGGGCAAAGAGAAGATCTATGAAAGCCAGTCTAAGGCCAATCAGACGGACAGAGATGACTCATGTGTTAGAGAATGGAGAGTTTCCTGAAAGGCTTGTGCTGAGTTCCTGTCTAAGGCGATGCCTTACCTCACTCCGTTGTGGCAGACGGGGCTAGCAGGGCTGTTGTCTCGAGACAGTATTGAGCCATGATTGGTCCTCGGGCTGGGTGTGGTGAACTCATTCAGAATGTACTGCGCTTGATGGAACGCCATAAAGCACACCCCACCTAAAGAACAGCTGCAGAAAAAACAGGTCACATGACATAAGTCAAATGCACAGCTATACATGAACCCAGAAAAAATGGAGAAAACTGTGGAGAAGCTCAGGGAATAACCTTCTTAGCAACCGTCAATCACCTCTGTGTGAAAAATGATTTCTAAGGAAACTGCACTCTTATGAAGCAAAAGCTAAATTCTATTAAAAAACATTAGAATAACACAACATGGAAACAACCTCATTAATCTAAAGAAAAATGGTGAGGAGAAGCTGGGAATAATTTGTATGCATTGGTGAACAGCTGCAATTTGCTTAGCATGAACTACCAAGTTTTGAAACATCTGCTGACGGCTGCTAGCGTCTCGAAGATTCAACAGCCTTCAGCCTTGAAAGATACAGACGATAGGCTCAGCCATTTAATAATCATAATCATGGAAAGACCAGTGTGGTCAGGACCCACTGGCATTGCAAGTCTTTTTTTCTGCTACATACAGCCTGTCGGAGCAAACATTACTTCAGAAATTACCTCAACATCTCTGCTGGAAAGTAAGCATTCCAAATTATTCCACGCATAGTAAAACATTTATTACTTTGGATGTACCTTTTACTACCTCCAATTTGGTGAAATCTGCTTTTAGTTATTATGCACCTCTGTCGTGGAATAATGTCCAACTATCCCTTCAGCTGGAAACATTGATGCCACTTAACTATTACAAAATACTTGTCAAGGACTTATTCTTAGATGTGTGTACGTTATACGTAGCTACTATTTTATGTATGCTATTTTGTGTGGTTTTAAGAATGAGTGTAATGTTTATTTGCTACTTTATTTGCCGTTTTACTCAATTTACTGCCATTTAAATTTTTTACTGTTTACTTTTTACTCAATTGTACCATTCTAATTTAATGTATCTAGGCCATCTACTTATATTTAATTGTATGTTTTAATTCTGCGTTAAGCATGCACACAGGGCTCTCTTGCAAATGAGACTTCTGTCTCAAATGACTAGCCGGTTTAAATAAAGGATAAATAAATAAAATAATAATTAAAGGTGTAGGTGTGGGCGCAGAACTGACCACGTGAAGACGAGGGTGACTG